>NW_009716506.1:0-11705 GCF_000703405.1 Apaloderma vittatum
CTTGATGATCCCAAGGTCTTTTCCAACCTGAGGTGTTCTATGATTATATGATTATATGATTTACCAGCAAGTGCTACAGCTGCACCACCCAAATGGCAGAAGGCAAAAACAGGGACTGGGAGAATGAAGGAAAGCCTTCTGTAGGAGAAAATCAGGTTTGAGACCATCTAAGGTGTACAAGTCTATGGAACCTGATGAGATCCATCTGTGGTTTCTGAGGGAACTGGTGATGAAGTTGCGAAGCCACTTTCTGTCATAGTTGAAAAGTGATGGCAGTCTGGTGAAGTTCCCACTGATTGTAAAAGGGGAAACACAACCCTCATTTTAAAAAAAATTAAAAAGGAAGTCCTGGAGAACTATAGGCCAGCCAGTCTCATCTCTGTGCTGTCAAGATCATAGAGCAGATCCTTTTGGAAACTATGACAAGGCATATAGAACATAAGGAGGTGACTGGTTACAGCAAACATGGCTTCACTAAGAGCAGATTGTGCCTGACAATTCTAGTGGCCTTCTATGATGGGATTATAGCATCAGTGGGTAAGGGAAGAGCAAAAGACATCATCTACCTGGACTTGTGTAAAGCATTTGACACTGTCACACATGCATCCTTGTCTCTAAATTGGAAAGATGTGGATTTTACAGATGGGCCAGTCAGTGGATAAGGAATTGGCTGGATGGCCATACTCAAAGTGTTGCAGTCAATGGCTTGATATCCAAGTGGAGACCAGTGACACGGCGTGATCCTCAAGGGTTAGCATTGGGACCAGTGCTATTTAACACTTTTGCTGGCAACATGGACAGTGGGATTAAGTGCACCCTCAGCAAATCTAATGACAACACCAAGCTGTGTGGTGCGGTCGACACGCTGGAGGAAGGGATATATCCACAGGGACCTTGACAGGCTTGAGAAGTAGGCCCAGCAAATCCCATGACGTTCAACAAGGTGAAGATCCTGGCTGAGGAAATCCCGAGGACAAATACAGGCTGGAGATGAATGGATTGAGAGCAGCCCAGCAGAGGAGGAGTTGGAGGTGTTGGTAGATGAAAAACTGAATATGAGCCAGCAACGTGTGCTTGCAGCCCAGAAAGCCAATCACATCCTGGGCTGCAAAAGAAGTGTGGCCAGCAGGTGGAGGGAAGTGATTCTTCCCCTCTATTCAACTCTCATTGGATGGAGAGCTGCATCCAGCTCTGGGGCCCTCAGTGTAAGAAGGGCATGGACCTCCTTGAGCATGTCCAGAGGAGAGCCATGAAGACAACTAGGGGGATGGAACACCTCCCTTATGAGGACAGGCTGAGAGAGCTGAGGTTGTTCAGCCTGGAGAAGTCTCAGGGAAACCATATGTGATGGTTTTGTGTCTGACAGGGGTTTTTGACAATGTGTGTGGGTGTAGCTCCTGAGTGAAACTTCCAAAGCCTTCCCCAGCCCAGACGAATGTTGGACCAGCCTCTGGCGAGGCCTGAGCCAATCAGTGCCTGTGTAATGAATGTATTTAAGAAAGGAAACCTGTTAGGCAACTTCCATTCCTCTGTATTGGGGGGTGTTTTGTTTTTGGAGAGGAGAGGGAGGTGAGAAAAACAACTATGCGGTCATCAAGGCAGGCGAGGAGGAAGGAGAGGAAGAAGAGCACTGTAGTAGAGATTTTGCTGAGGGCCATGGTGAGATGGCAGGATGAGACCCTGCAGACCGGGGAGATAAATGGTAGCAAAGAATCCAGGATGCAGCAGCCCACAGAGGACCCCACCCTGGAGCACAGGACTGTGCCCAAAGCATGCCATGACTCCAAGGGAAGCCCGTGCTGCAGCAGTCCATCACTGGGAGGACTGCAGCCCATGGAAGGGACCCGCACTGAAGCAGTTAAGGAAGAATTGTGACCGTGCGGGAAGGGCTCATTCTGGAGAAGTTCAAGGAGGACTGTCTCCCGTGAGAAGGACACCACATCTGAGCAGGGGAAGACTCTAAAGAGTCTTCCCCTGAGAGGAAGGAGCAGCATGGGCAATGCATAATGGACAGATTGCTATCCCCAAACCCTGCACTGCCACGGTAGAGGATGTAGCTGTGAAGAAAGGAGGATAGGAGGGAAGGTCTTATCAAGATATGGTTGTATTTATTTTCTCTCACTGCCCTGCTCTGTTCTGACTGATTGGTAAACTCATGGTGGTTCTGTTCTCTAAGTTAAATGGATGTTTTCTCCCTACATGTACTGTTTTTTGCCCATGACCATAAGTGGCGAGTGAATTCCCTCAGTCCTTAATCTCAGTTCTCAAGCCATTTGTTGCATTTTCTTCTCTCCATCCCCAAAAGAATGGAGGGGTAGGAGTGAGCAAGCAGACGTGTTGTTCTTCCTAGCTAGCTAGGTGGGCTCAAACCATGACACCTTGTAGTGGCCTTCCAGTAATTAAAGTGGGACTATAGCAAAGGGGAGGGACTCTTTATCAGGGAGTGTAGCGGCAGGATGAGGGGTAACAGTTTTAAACTGAAAAAGGGTAGATTTATATCAGATATAAGGAAGAAATTCTTCACTGCGAGGGTAGTGAGATACTGGAAAAAGTTGCCCAGAGAAGTTGTGGATGCCCTCTTCCCCAGAAGTGTTCAAGGCCAGGTTGGATGGGGCTTGGATAAAACTGATGTAGTGTAAGATGTCCTCGGCCATGGCAGGAGGTTTGGAACTAGATGATTTAAAGTTCCCTTCCAACCCAAACTTCTACGGTTCTATGATTCTATTTGTGATGGACCAAAGCGTGATGGCAGTTGTCCTGTGCTTTTAGCATCCTGTCAGACAAAGTAAAACACCTTGCATCAGACTTCACAGATGAAAGGAGAATTGTGGCCTCACCTCTCCCAACTGGCAAACATAAAACTGAGCAGCCTTGGCATGTTACATGTGGGGAGGATTGAACCAGGATAAAGGAGGAGGAGAGTTTCCAGCTTGGCAAACCCTGGAGGCATGCATCTGTTCTCATCATGAGCCATCCAGCACCATCTCAAACTCTGAATCCCTCTTTTCCCCTGGCAGCATAGAAGAAGCTCATTACACAGCACTATCCCTTTCCTCAGCGTCTCCCCCAAGCTACAGAATAAAATGGCCAAGTTACTTTCATAGCAGAGATAATTACCTACATGTCATCCAAGAATGAGGCCATAGTGGAATTACAAATGGAGCAGCTTTGGTCTTTTGAGCAGAAAAGGGAAAGGGATGAAATGTAACAGTCTGGGGGTTCGTTACACCCTACCGCTGTTCCTATGTCTCTGTTCATTTCAAAACTTAGTGTCCCAACGTAAGCGGCTCTGTGGCTTTTGCTGCAAACTGAGTACTTACTGGTTTACTCAGTAGCCTGGAGCTAAGGTGTCCGAGACCTTTCTTTCCTCACCCTCTCTAATGTCTCCAGCGGGTAATGCAGATGCAGGAAGATGCAAGCAATGTACAAATTCTCAGTGATATTGCTGTCCTGACAGCTGACCTGGGTCAAATGCAGCGCAATGTTACTGTAAGCCCCTGCAGCTGATGTAGAGCATGGCATAAAATTCGTTATGTAATCTCACAAGTGCTGACTGTCATTAAAGCAATCACCGTTGCACTCAAGTTTACAACAAAAGCATAACTTCAACCTACACTTTAGATACAAGTTTATAGCTCTCACTGCTCTGTACTCCTCTACAATGTCAAGCACTCAAGCCAGATGGAAGATACATATTCTGATTCTTGTGTTCTTCCTTTTTTGTACATCAACCTTCAGCATACATGAGACACTGACATTCAGGTTCAACTACGTTGCAGGGATAATTTTAAGCCTGCTATCATGACCAGACTTACTCTCTGTGCAAGCTATGATTGTCCAAGTGCAGGTGGTAGGTGTTACTGAAAATATATTTTTACTTTTAGTAACTGAGTATGGTACTAATCATGCCAAGAGAGGCCTCCCTGTACAAGCTGGGAGTACCTGAAGTGGACACGCGTCTCATACCTGTCAACCACTCTATAGACACACTATGGAGAGAGTCTCCCTGGCAACAGCCATATGCCAAGAAGATGCTCACAATCCTCTCTTTTCAGAGTTTTTGTCTCATTCATTCTCATTCTTCATACTGTCTCCTCAAATCCATCCACAGGGTCATACTTTGTGAGCAGAAAAGCTAGTGGCTTGTGCCATTTTTATACCCATTATTTAATTTAGATGACCCGCTTTTGCAGACAGAAACATACCAGTTCAGAAAGTTTTCTTTGGAGGCATAAACCATTCCTTTGAGAGTATAATGAAAGCTGTACTCATCAAAGTTGGTATAAAAGTTTAGAAGAATATAACATTTAATTTTTAAAGTATATTTCATAATTAAATTTTATTTTGGCCCTGCTGTGTGCCAGAAAGCATGAAGGAGTGTTTGTTATGCTCCCAGAAGAACTTCCCTGTGGACTACTGTTCTGCAATAGTGGGAGTGAGAGCGAGCGAGAGAAAAACAGTGCAATCCCAAACAGGCTGGGTGATGGGTGGAGTGAAAGCAGCCCTATGGAGAAATAGTTAGGTGTACTAATGCATGAAAAAGTGAATATGAACCAGCTATGTGTACTCACAGACCAGAAAGCCAACTGCATCCTTGTCTGCATCAAAAGCAGCATGCCCAGCAGGGGGAGGGAGGTGATTCTCCCTCTCTGCTCTGTTCTTATGAGACCAGAGGAGGGCCAGAAAGATGATTAGAGGGCTGGAGCGTGTCCCCTGTGAGAAAAGGCGGAGAAGGTTGGAGTTGTCCAGCCTGGAGAAGAGAAGGCTTTGAGGAGACCTTATAGCAGCCTATAAAAGGGGGCCTATAGGAAAGATGAGGGGGACTCTTTATCAGGGAGTGTAGTGGTAGGATGAGGGGTAATGGTTTTAAACTGAAAAAGGGTAGATTTAGTTTAAAGAAAGGAATTCTTCACTGTGAGGGTAGTGAGACACTGGACCATGTTGCCCAGAGAATTTGTGGATGCCCCCTCCCTGGAAGTATTCAAGGCCAGATTGGATGGGGCTTGGAGCAACCTGGTTTAGTGTAAGGTGTCCCTGACCATAGCTAGAGGGTTGGAACTAGATGATCTTTAAGGTCTCTTCCAACTTAAACAATCCCATGATGCTTCTGTGATGAGGATGGTTCTTCCTGGATCTCAGTAAAAGAGGTCTGACAGCAACTGTCTTGATAAAATATCTGGTTTAATAAGATAGAATAGAAAGAGGAGTAGAGATAGGTAGAAACACGTATGTTCTTTCAGATGCTGGGAACTCCACTTTTCTGCAGCATTGGGCAGACCTTGGATGGATTTTCCCTCGGTGTAATGCACGGAGCCCATTCTTTTTGGTCATGGGGAGAGAGGTTGCTCCTATTTGGTCCTTTGATATGTTATATGTAACTTCTTTCACGAAACCAGGTTTATTCTTAAAGCATATGCATGTGAGAACTTGCTGCATTGTGAGATAAAGTCCCAGTTTCAAACACTTATACTTGCAAGATTAGTAGCAAGTGCATAACTCCCTCAGAGAGCCAGTTACTCAGTAAGTCGACACTGAAGTTTTCCTGATGGAGGAGATTTGACACTTCAGTATTGAGATAAAGCCCTAAGCTTCTGTTCAGATGCAGTAATTAATCGCATCATTCTTCCCAACTGCTTTCTAGTGTAGATTCATGTTTGGTCAAACAGAAAATGTCCTCAAATTGTAGTGCAACAAGGTTACCCAGCACCAGAAGATCACGTAACTACGTGCTTATAGTTAATTACTCACCTTAAAGCTGATCTGTATTGATATGGATGCATATAATGCCCTGGATCAGGACACAAAGGACAAATCCAGCTCTTGGTGGTGATGCTGGACAATTTCCAATTACTGCAGTGGGCAATGTGCAACAAGAAGTGTTAGTTAAGTCCTCAAAAGGAATTATAAGATCACAGAAAAGTTCTAAACAACTTAGTGGGGAGAAAATGGATAAGTACCCAGTCCCCCTGCAGTAATAACTATTTACTGAATTTTTTAACATTATATTGGAGGCACAGCAGGTAAAATATTTAAAGAGTTTTAAATGTGTAATACTGAGCAAGATTTCTATTCTGTCTGTAGTCCTTACTTCTGTTCCTGTTTCCTATACATTATTTCACAAGCAAAACTCATAGTTTGTCTTTGAAATTTAATATCTTTCTCCTTCTCCGGGGAAAAAAAGAGACAAAGACAGTTCAGATGGTTTGGGACCACAGTTAAGAGAGTGCAATCTTTCTTTCAGTGGTAGCGGGAACCACACATACCAATAATGGGGGGAGAGGAAGAATGTAGAATGCTCCTCTTCACTGCAAGCCTTACCTGAAAAATCACACTGAGTTCTCTGACAGGCACAGAGCTACAAAATCTGGAGGCTAGAGGTGTTAATAAAGTATTAAATAAACAAAGAAATGGTTTAATTTGGATACCTATTCTGATATATCTTTCTGAAAATCTGTTTTCAGAACTTATGAGCACAGCTGTGAAGACAGAAGAGAAAATGCTTCAGTGCTGAATAAAGTGCACATTTCATCTACACATGTCACAGATCATGCTGTGATAATTTTAAATCTTAACAGAGTGTAGGATGTAGTGTGTCATAAAATAAAAATACAAATCTGATTAGATACATGCAACAGCTTTGTCTACTTAATATTGAGTCTGAGAAATTAGTGGTCATTCAGCAAGCTGGTTCTGTTCCAGCAGTGGGAGTTTTCAATTATTAGAGCTAGATCAGATCAAGGGATAATTTAGTATCAGCACATTTCTGATTGAAGTCTTTCTCCCACAAAGCATCTGACGATGCTAAGAGGTTCTTTTCTTATGCTGTTTCATCACAATTGATTTCTCTCCCTGCTTTGCATTTTCCTGTAATTAATATTTTATCTTTCTTAATTTAATGCCATTCTTTCTTCTGCTTATGTATAATTTCTTTCCTCTCAGAAAAAAATAAATGTCCCCTGACACAAGTTACATATAAGAAGGTTGATATTGAAAAGGAGGACAGCAGAAAGATTTTTTTTCCACTATAATTCCTGTTTTTTCTCAAAGCACTCACATTTCAGTAACATCTGTCCTCAATATTATCAGTCTTCCCAACCTTGTGACTGCAGTTAAAATCTTCATATGGCCAAAAATTCAAAGACACAAACCAAGTATTTCACACAGCAAGGGAAAAGGGGTTCACAGCTATGGCCAGTTAATGTTTCGTGTACTTCCAGTGCTTGTCAGAGTGTGGAGTTGCAATTACAGCACCTTACTGGCAGCACAGACTGACAGTGATGTGTTCCTTAACAGGATCTGCACCAGAACCGAGCCTCCGTATCCGTAGTTTGATTCCTGCTTGTTGCTCACAGGAATGTGATCCTTTTAAATTATTTGCATTGTTGCTCCAAATCTTACTGTCTGAGAAGAAGACATCCTGCTCAAACTTCCCAGGTATATTTCCTCAAGACTCTATAGACACAAGCAAAGACATTGGCAAGAGAAACAAGGGGACATCCCAATGTCAGTCTGGTGGTTGCCTATCTCCGGGCTGTTAGGTTAGGCCAATATTTAGCAAGGGGCTTGTGCGTATGAGACATACAGACGTAGACTTGCCCTTCACTCTGAGTCACTCCCCACTATTACCATCACTCCCCACAGCCAGTGCAAGGACATCCTGGCTCGCAGTCAGGTTGCTAGTCTGTCTTTGCTGACACATGGTTGTCCAGCTTTTACCATGCTTAGTTTTCCAGCTGTTTTCCTGGCAGCGCAACCCAGTCTGTCGTGGTCCTCTGCAGTGAGCATAACTGTCAAACAGTCTTCAAATACTTGAAGCTTCAAACAAAAAGAAG
This sequence comes from Apaloderma vittatum, assembly GCF_000703405.1. Lineage (NCBI taxonomy): Eukaryota > Metazoa > Chordata > Aves > Trogoniformes > Trogonidae > Apaloderma > Apaloderma vittatum. The sequence goes on from NW_009716506.1 coordinate 7,833, forward strand.
CATTTTACTATGCTGCCAACCTTTACCAACATGTGTAGCTCTACCACATAGAGACAATGGAGGTTAATAGTACATTGCAGATATTTTTTAATATACGTATGTGTATGTGTAGACAGATATGCACGTACACATTCTCTAGCAGTTTTCTAGTTGCTGCTTTTAGGTTGTTTTTTTCTTAACCTCTTCTCCTCTCCAGAAGGTACTGTGGGGGTTTAACCTTGGGAACACCCACAAGGAAGGAGGTGAACGCTGAAGGGAAGAATGTAACGAAGAGCACACAGAGGGAAGTAAAATACTTAAGCAAGCAAATGATTGAATCAGTGACTGGAACAACTACGTCTCTGCTGGAGATTAATATGAATGAGATGCTATGCTTCATTGGCTAGATTTACCTAATTTCTTTAAACATCAGTATTGTTTTTATATTGCACTTGCCTAACTTGGCTGTAGCTTGCTATTTAATCTATAAAGCTATTATTAGCTGCATGGTGATTGGAAAGCAGCAGGAAAGATACTCTGATTATGCCTTAATTATTGTCCTGCACCTGATCTTCACAGAGAGGCTGTATGGTCCTACCCTTCCCCGTTGCTCTCAACATCTCATGTCTGAACCATAACTAATATTGTTGCATCTATTTAAGAACTAAATCTAAATGTGTTTCCACTGATTTCTAGAATGAGCTGTAAACCTACAAAGCTTTATTCAACTTCCACTCCTTCCTGGTATCAGGCATCAAAAGGAGATATTTGGTTAATGGCTAATTAAACAGTTCCATTGAGCAAGTCAGAGCTTTGTAAATCCGCATCTTCCTTGCTGCATACTGTTTGGAATTAACTGAAAGTTCTGAGTTTGCATTTTGCCAAGTTGAAGGCTCCATTCACACAACTGGAAACTCTGAAGTAAGCAGAGATAAAGCAAGCCAGCCTTCTTAAACCGAGGGATATGAAATGGAAAAGAATCCAGGACTCTCCCTTCAGGTAGAGACTTGAAGATACATCCTTGGCAATGAGGTGCCATGCTGGCTTACTAGATCAACGACCATTTAAAATGTAAATCCTGATGAAGACACAAAGAGCTACAGCAAATAAAAGGAGTGGGTTGTTCTTTAGTAAGTGAACATGCCATCTGCCTCTCTTCTTTCCAGACAAATAGAGCATTGCTGTCTTCATAATTGGCACTGACAAATAACACACTCCCAGGAAACAGGACAGTGAGATACAGCAGATTAGCTTTGCATCCCTGCAGAGTGAGCATGGAGCCGAAACTTGGGGCTTATTGGCTTTCTGGCAGGGCTGTTGTGAGCTGATTGCAGTTCCTGCTCAGGAGGGCACACAGGTAAGGATAGCAGAGTCACAGAATCATAGAATCATTTAGGTTGGAAAAGACCTCTAAGATCATTGAGCTAACACCGCCAACTCCTTTTGCCCAGGCTAAACAACCCCAGTTCCCTCAGCTGCTTCTCGTAAGACTTGTGCTCTGAACACTTCACTAGCTTTGTTGTTCTTCCTTGGACACAATCCAGCACCTCAATGTCTTTTTTTTGAGTGTCTCCTAGGTATACACACATCATCACAAAAGCCTGGGAACATCCACCTGAACCTGTAGTTATATTATGCTGGTGGTAATATCTAAAACCCTTACAGAGGAAGGCTATGACTAGATAGGAAAGGGAGTGGAGGATCATGGTACCTTCATGAAAATTCATCTGAAGAAAATATTTGGCCTGAAAATTGGGAGAGGAAGACAGTTGCCTTCTAAAAGACAAGCTTGTCTACTTTGCTGAGAGTCCTTATCACTTCTCTCTTTACAAAACAAATTCCTGGAAGATGAATAAGGATTCTCAGTTCCTTCTACAGTGACTCATTAGAGAGGCACTGATATGTTACAAGTAGATTAGATGGAACTAGCATTGTACCTCTGCTTCTTGAAGAAGAGAAGTATTGGCAACATATTTCTTTACATTACAGAGAAATTAACTTTGCTATAGTTTTGATGATTTGCAGAGGAGGGAGGCACAATTTACCCCTTAAGGCAGTCATCAAAGCGTCCCTTGATCCTTGGGAGATATCACTGGGCTACATGCAAACATATACTTGGGGATTCTGTGGTGGATGAAAAAAGAACACAGGTCTGCTTATGAAACATGCAGAAAGCATTTATAAATATATCTCTCTACATATAATTAAAAAGAAACAATATCTATTTGAGGAGGTTAATGAGTTCTTTTAAGGAACATGCAGTAACTGAGTATCATAGATTTTTCCCCATGAGCTTACCCATTTTCCTGCTTGAAACTTTTTGAGAGTATTTGTTGAGAAAAGTGATGCAGGTTCGAAGGACATGCGAGGGACTGCCCAACTAAGATAAATACTGTCTGAAGTAAGATCTGATTTTGGCAGTAGTTCTAGGAATGGAGATTTCAGACAGCATTTGATATTGTTCACTTGCAGGAATCCACAGTGACGTTAGGAGAACTTGTATCCTGGAATTCCTTTGTTTCTTTCATGGTACACGAAGTTAAAGAAAAAGTAGACTAGTCGTCTGATCCCATTTAGTAACATCAGCCTTGCAACTTCATAAAGATTTCATTCTATTTCTGGTAACAGTTATGCATTAAAAACTGTAGGACAGTAAGACTTTTTGAAAACCTAAGCCAGGTAAATATGGAGAATACACATTTTTCATATTTAACTTAAAAGAAAGGAGATACTGATGTGTGTTCACTGACTGCAAAATAAGGATAGTCAATAAGTACAATCAAGTTTTGCAGGGAAAATTAACAGTTCAAAGATGATTTGCAATGTTGGAAGCTTTTCACAGACTATTTTAATTTATAAAGACTTCTTTAAGTCTGGCTCAATTTGTTTTGATGGAAAAGACCTGCTTATTCTTGTTTTTTAACTGCCTTTCCTTTGTTAGACTCTCTTTCTCCAGAAAAAGCCAAGAGAATGAAAAGGTGAGATAAAATGAGCTATTCCCATTTTTTTTTAAGAAAAAACATTCAAAAGCTGCAAAAGATGGTTGGCAAAATGATTTTGTTTTGAATGTTGTTGCAAATCAATGACATTCAAAGGAACATTAGTTCTTGTGCAAAAATAATTGAAAGAAATACCATTGCTAGAGGGCTCTTTTGGATCAAAATTCCCAAACAAATAAATAACACAAATTTCCACCTGCTCTACTAAGATACTTTTCAATTTTATTCAAGGGTCAGTATCTTGTCATAGCTGCAGAGTAAGATGAGTACACTTTTATCTATGAGCTTGGCTTCTTATGTGATGCAAAACTTAGAATCATAGAATCATTTAGGTTGGAAAAGGCCTTTAGGAGGTCTCTTTGAGTCCAGCCATCAACATAGCAACTTTCAGTGCTTGATAACCCTTTCATTGAAGAAATTTTTCCTAATACTGCATCTAAAGCTCCCTCGGCAAAACTTGAGGTAATTTCCTCTTGTCCTATTGCTTGTTACTGGGGCGAAGAGACCAACATTCACTTCACTACAACCTCCTTTCAAGTACTTGTAGAGAACAATAAGCTCTCCCCTCAGCCTCTTTTTCTCCAGGCTAAACAACCCCAGTTCCCTCAGCCTCACCTCTAGATTCTTCATCATCTTTGTTGCCTTTCTTTGGACATGCTCAACGTCCCTCTTGAAGTGTGGGCCCCAAAACTGAACACAGGATTTGAGATGTGGCTTCACCAGTGCCAAGTACAGGGGAACAATCGTTTCTCTACTCCTGCTGGCCACACTATTCCTGATACAGGCCAGGATACTGTTGGCCTTCCTAGCCACCTGGGCACACTGCTGGCTCATGTAGAGCCACCTGTCAACCAACACCCCCAGATTCTTTTCTGCAGGGTAGTTTTCCAGTCAC
>NW_009716506.1:11754-34697 GCF_000703405.1 Apaloderma vittatum
GTTCAGCCTCATATAAATGGTCTCACCAGATTGATCCGGCCTGTCCAGATCCCTCTTTAGAGCCTTCCTGCCCTCAAGCAGATCAACACTCCTGCCCAGCTTCGTGTCATCTGCAAACCTGCTGAGCGAGTACTTGATCCTCTCATCCAGAGCACTGACAAAAATGTTAAAAAGAAATGGTGCTGGGGAACATCCCTTTTGACTGGCCAGCAACTGTATTAACTCCATTTGCCACTACTCTTTGGGCTTGACCATCCAGCCAGTGTTTCAGCCAGCAAAGAGTACACCTGTCCAGACCATGAGCAGCCAGTTTCTCCAGGAGAATGCTGTGGGAAATCATCACAGAATCACAGAATGTTCGGGGCTGGAAGGGACCTCTGAAGATCATCTAGTCCAACCTTCATGTTAAAGGCTTTACTGAAGTCCAGGTTAGCAACATCCATAGCCTTTCCCTCATCCCCTAGATGGGTCCCCTTGTCATAGAAGGAGATCAGATTAGTCAAGCACTTTTGTAAACCCATGCTGATTGAGCCTGATCATCTGGCTGTCCTGTATGTGCCACATTATGGCACTCAGGATGATCTGCTCCATAAACTTCCCCATCACCAAGGACAGACTTACAGGTCCTCATGTGTTACCTGGTCTAGTCGAGAGGTGGCATCCCTGCCCAAAACAGGGAGGTTGGGCTAGATGATCTCTAAGGTCCCTTCCAGCCTAGGCCATTCTATGATTCTATGATTCTATGATTCTATGACTGTAGTTCCCCAGATCTTCCTTTTTGGCCTTCTTGTAGATGGGTGTCACATTTGCTAACCTCCAGTCCACTGAGATGTCCCCCATTATCCAGGACTACTGGTAAATGATTGAAAGTGGCTTGGTGAGCACTTCTTCCACTAGCTCCCTCAGCACCCGTGGATAGATCTCATCCAGTCCCATAGACTTGTGTGCATCTAAGGGGAACAGCAGGTTGCTAATTATTCCCTCCTGGATTATGGGGGCTTCATTATACTCCCCATCCCTGTCTTCCAGCTCAGAGTGCTGGGTACCCAGAGACCAACTGGTCTTACTATTAAAGACTGAGGCAAAGAAGACATTAAGTACCTTTAAGTATACCTTAAGAAGACATTAAGTGACCTTTTCCTCCTTAACACTCCTTTTGTTGAGTAATTAACAGTTTATGTGATATCTTAGTGACAACCACATCAGACTGGAAAAGACCAGGTTTGACTGTTAAAAACCTCAACCAAAAGCAGACTTCTCTGTGCAGAAGTGTAGCATCATTCCTAACAGTTAACTAAACTTCCAGTCAAGTCTTTGAACACTCAGAAAGGACAGAGGTTAGCAAAGAAAAGCAATGAAAGTGAAATAGGTTTCTAAATCCTACAAAGACAGAAGTGCTGCTAGTGAGGATATGAAGGGAACATTCACTAAGTCAATATAAGCTTGGGAGGACCTGTGAAGAAACAGGATTGTAAAGCACGGGCATGAGTGGGCGACTTGTAAGATTAAACGATGCTGGAGGGTTGGTCTAGCCTTTTCAGGGGATCTCCTGATTTCTTTCTTGAGAGGTCATCCACCTTTGGTTGTTTCCTTTTTCTGTTGCACAAAGCCAGGCATGGTTCAGAATAAACAGATAATTAGGTCAGTAGAGGAATCTTGGCTGCAGAGCTCTGTGCTGAGGCAAAAGGGACAGGCAAAGTTTTACATGGAAACATTTTCTGTTCCCTGCTACAGCAGGGAGTCAGAGCTCTTTCGCCTTGTAAACAAGAAACTCTTCAAGCCTAAAGGGCAACCATCATTTTCTGTTCTGTTGGACTACCAGTTAGTGTACAAGCACAATCCTCTTCTCTTTCAGAAATACAGCCATCTAATTAAAGATGTCTTTTGTCTCTCACTGAAAAATGAAGGAATCCAGACTCTTTAATAGCTACCCAGATGATTTGGTTCTGGGGAAAATGTAGTAAAAAGTCCATGAGAAAGAATAGCAATGCTAAAGATAATAACCATGATTATAATTAATTATTCTGATGATTACAGACAGCATAATCTGTAACAGTGTTCCTGATATGCAGAAAAATTTCTGGACAGAGTAGAAAGACAGTTTCAGTTGCAGGAGTAGCCAGCGAAGCAGATAGATGCAGACCCTGAGGCAGATGAGAGACGACGTTGTTGCTTCTCACTGTCGTCAAGGGTTGCCTTGAGATCACCCTGCCTAAGTTAGGTGTCTGAGGCAGGTCAGGTGACAAATGTGTCAGAAAATCCATCCATCCATCCCAATCAGTTCTACAACAGGAGTCTTCTGATATTATCCATCTGTGAAGTACCCCTGCAGCTCCTCATCTTTCTTAGACATGTGTTAGGGTTCAGAAATTCTCAACTGTGTGCTAAATGGGGATGAAACATGCAGCTTGTAAAGTGTATAAGTCCTATATAATATAAAACATTATCGTAAAAAAGATAGAACACTGACATGCCGCAAAGATCCAGGACAAAACAAATCTGAGTGAGAGACGGCATTAATAAGGAGGAGGGAGAAAAATTATGCAGAATTGATGAAGTAACACTTCTCAGAGGTACTTAGGCTTCATAGAAGTCTAAAGAAGTTTTAATTTATACAAAAGTGGAGGAGGAATCTGGATTCTTACGACTTTTTCCTCACTATCTACCACAACAAGAGATCTGCTGGTTACCTCCAACCCCATCACAGCTATGAAACACAGAGTGTGATCAGCTGGAAGTTAGGAACTGTCTCAGACAGTCAAAACAAGTGAGACTTCTAGTGGTCTCAGTGGACATTATTTTGATTTGCAAATAAATTTATCTACAACAAGATTCATTGTTTCAGAATAATGTCTGCACTAGGATATTAACCAAAGATGGAGAAGGAATACCTCTTAGAAAGAATTTGCTTCAGCAATTCACAGTACTTTACAAATTTTGTCAGGATACAGAAATATGTCATATGATAAGTGTGTCCAGTCAAAATTGCTCTATTTTCTGACATTTATGAGTCACAAGAAGCTGTTCACGAATAAGCTAAAGACTACAGACTATTTACAGACACTATTCAGTGAGTAATTCTGAGTACCTTTGAGAAAACTGTTGTCATTTTGTGAACACTAATGGAAAATAGCCAAAATTTATCAAAGAAATTAATTACAAATTATTTACTTGGCTTTAGTGACAGTCTCTTGTGGAGGAGGAGGGAAATATAGTCTGCAGTGCTGTTTGATCTCTCTTTTGTAATATTAGTGTGTTATGGCAGGGGTGAATGTGTAGTTAAATCAGTGGGCATGGGATTACTTAGATCACTTTCTCTGGAGGACTTTTTTGGCAAGTTTCTGGGCAAATCAATTAGGGCCAGTCCCATGTAAGACCTTGTACCATATTATTGGCTGACTGTACAAACCCCTCTTCTCTCAGCATTGAACTAGGGTCTCTGAAATGAGGGCCCAAGGTCCCTGCCCTATCCAGGATCTCAAGTTGCCTTGTCTAGCTAGACTGGATGCTTTTTTGGGTGGGCACTGCTGACATGGCTAATCAGGTACAGATCTCAGATGGCATATTCATGGTGACCAAAAAGACAGATGACAAAGAGATCCTTGACAAGCAGCTCTCCTCTGCTTTAAATCTATCTCTATCCACCTGGACACAGGATTCCATCTGTACTATCTACTGCTGTCCAACTCAAGGCAGAACTGCTGTCCTTCGACTGCGTGCAGGCACCTGCACCCCAGTAAAATGGTCTGAGCTGGTCAGTCAGGTTCCTGCAGGCCTCAGAAACGCACTTTGCTGCACAGCCTTCACCTGCTCTGACAGTGAGTTTCACGTCTTTCCCATCTAGACCTTAGTTGGGCAAATGGAATTACTGAGTGCTGACATGTAATGCCACTTCAGCATGCAGAAGAACACAGAATGGAGAACACAGATGAGAGAAGTTCCCAGAAGCAGGCAAAAGCAGCAGCCTGAAAGACCTAGTTTTGGAAAACAGCAAAGGCATCCCCTATGCCATGGTGTGCCAGAGCAGCTTGTGCACCTCAAGCTGGTGCTCGTATGAGGCCTAAATTGCCCCAGAGTGCCTCTAGATCCTCCTACACCTCTCTGTTCTCTGCCTGATAATAGACTGAAATGAGATGCACTAAGAAACACCAGGGAAGAAAAAAAAGACACAATATATTAATTTAATCCAGATAAAGAATAATATAATCACAAAGTTTTAGTGAAAATTGCCAGACTGATGAGGATGAAGTGTTTTGCTCTACAGCCTCACCTGACAACTGTGCTTTAGGCACAACTGAATGTCCAGGAATAGTATCTCCTCACTGGTGTGGAGCTGCAAAGTTGTTAAAGTACACCCAGTTAATCAGCTCTTCCACTGAACTGCCCTCACTGGGATCGGCATATAGAGACACTTTAATCATAGCTCAATTTGGCTCAGAAAGGAAGGATGGGATTTCTTGCTCTTTGGAAATAATGTAATTTAGCTAGATTTCCATTCAGAAATCCTCAGAAGACCCCTATCCAAACACTGAAGTGTTGTACCAGAAGTTTTAGGACCTGATGTGACTTGGCAAAAGACTTAAACATGTGCAGACTTCTACAGCAATCAAGTGTAATAGTACAGATGTTACCTGAACAACTGAAATAGCTTTCAGTGAATATTCTGTAATCAAAAGCGTAGGGTTTTAAGGGCTCATATCCAAGGATACTCACTTCTCACAGTTCTATTGGGAATTAGTTCACAGAACCTTTCCCCAAAGTTTTAAGATTGTATTTTAGTCTCGCAAAGCTGACATACCTTAGGTCTGTGAAGAATTTTCTAGCACTGAACTGAACATTGCTGAAACTGGGTCTCTGGAACACGGCACTCTGGGGGAAGAAGAATATCTGTTGCTAGAAGGATCTATTTTGCTAGCAGATTGTATCCCCACTCACTCCTCCAGTAGCTTTTTGATGTTGTTCAAAAGAAAAAGGTTGCCTGTCTCGTCATCAGTCAGTAATACCTTTCTGTCCCTCACATGCTGATAGCTGACAACACAAAGGAAAGGAACTTGGGGTAGTTTACGGCATACTGCCTTTGTGGTTGCCATAGAGGAGATGAGTTATAATACACACACATTTGTCTTCCACGTGGAAAATGCTGGGGTTATACAGTACTGTTGCAGATCAGCTAGTGAGAAGCCAGGTAAGATGGTGACCTTCCCACCTGTTGTACTGTGTCGCAAAACACTGGTCACTTGCGAAGGCAGCACGTGCTACACAGTCATGATCCATGGCACTACCATGGTAGGCATTATCAGAGTATATAATAAAAAATGCATCAACAGTAGGATAAAGGATAAAGTTTTGAGTGTATTACAGCCACATGATAGCAAAGATGCATTCAATAAATAAAATGATCAGGAAAATGAAAGATTTCATGGGGGATGTTTTTTTATTAAAACAGATACATATGCACAAAAAAACCCCAACAACCAAAAACCTATTTTTCCTGTTTAGTGGTTGAACAGGAATACTCATGCAGGGAGCATAGCAATGTACGTATCTGCCTACTCATTAGAGGACATGAAACCTTCATTGACAGAAACATTCTAATTACAGCATAGCCACATTTGGTCTGGAAACAATTATCCGTTAATGAATGTTAACTAAGATGCAAGAATTACTACTGAGCAAAGCAGGCTGGGTGAGTGATCAGGATGACAGTGTTGAAATTTTTCTCCCTGTCTCAGCTGGTAACAGAGGATAATTGTGGTGAGTGCAGGGGGCACAAAGTAGAAAGGTGCCATTTCAGCTGACAAGAAAACATGTTTAAAATATTTCCATAATGGTGGATGATGCTAGTGCTACCACTGAAGGGACAATTTCAGACAATCTGAACTCAGTGGCATAATGAATTTGGCTTCAATAGCAAGAGACAGCCATGCAAATCTGTAACAGAGACAGCAGAACAAAAGTGGGCCTTAAGAAACACCCACTTTCTTGGAATGATTCCCTCTAGCACCCTCACAAATGAGATTTCCTTCCAAAAGAGCATTTCTTATTCGGAGCTCATCTCCAAAGAACCTACCTTGACATTCTGTTAGCAATGTAATTTGAAATATATATAAAATATATATATATATCAGAAAAAAGTTTAATAAAGTTAGCTTAATGTTTGCACATTCTAAGCAGGAAGACAATCCACCATTTTTCCTCTACCTACATGTCATGTTGCAGGTCTGCAAAAGTAATGATAAAGGGCCTGATCCCTAGCCACAATAACAGACCATTTGGCACAGGAAGGAAGCTGCAGTTTCAGGGGCCCTGGATTAGTTTAGTGATTTACCTGGTAAAAAGTGAATGTCCCAAAGAGTACAGAAGAGGATGAGTTTCTAGGAGGTTTTCCCTTCAGGCAAAGGCAGATTTTTTCCACCATAACTTTCTGCTCCATAGTGCATCCTGCTTAATTCTTTCAAGCTGTGTGCCAACTCTCTGGCCTTTTGATTCAATGTCTGTCCCAAGGGGTGGGAAGCGCTTTTGTAAAGCGCCTTTCAACTCACAGGAAACTGAGCAGCTGATGCGAGCTTTTGAAAAAGTCTGGAGGCCTGGCTATGCATACTTATCTCTGTCTAATTTGAGGAGCTCAGTGCACCAGATTGTGGAGGTAAGCTGATTTGTTTCTTGTCTGGAAACAGGTGCTTGTTTATAACAAAACCACTGACATAAAATGATTCCTTTTTAGTAGTGTAAGCAATGTAGCAACACCACTTGCCTGTATATTACTAACTGAAATTGAAACTCTGTGGGAATAAAAGCCTGAGCTACAGTAAATCTAGATGTGATACCTTGAAACCTTAGGGGAGAATATGAGCTTCTGAGCTTTTATTCTTAAATCTAAAATATAAATGAAAATGTTTCAAGCTTAATTTTTTCCCTGATATATATTCACATCTTTATATGTGTTTCCATGCTGTTTTATAGTACAGCACTTTGTGGCAGTAATTTCCTCTGCGACATTACTAAACACGGGACGACTCCGCAGTCGTATACATAGATAAATATATATAAACACACACAAGTGTAACAGAACCCAAAGATTAGAATCCCACACACAAATATTTAACTTACTTAAGCAACTTAAGTTACAACAGAATACCATTTTCTCTTTGGAAATTATTTTAAAAGCATAAGATGGTAAAGGGATCACTTAATATGACTATTCCAAGAAATTTTTAGAAAACCTCTTAGAGAAGTCATTTCACAGAAATATAGAATGACTTGAGTTGGAAGGCACCTTAAAGATCATCTAGTTCCAAATTCCCTGCCATGGGTAGGGACACCTCCCACTAGACCAGGTTTCTCCAAGCTCCGTCCAGCCTGGCCTTGAACATCTCCAGGGAGGGAGCCTCCACAATTTATCTGGGCAACCTGTTCCCATATCTCACCACCCTCGTATCGAAGAACTTCCCAATGCCTATTCTAAATTTACCCTCTTTCAATTTAAAACCGTTAACCCTCATACTATCACGACACTTCTTAATAGAGTCCTTTCCCTCCTTTCCTGTAACCCCCTTTAAGTACTGGAAAGCTGCTGTAAGGTCTCCCAGAAGCCTTCTCTCCCCCAGGCTAAACAAGTCCAACTCTCTCAGCCTGTCTTCATAGAAGAGGTGCTCTAGCCCTCTGTTCATCTTCGTGGCCCTCCTCTGGACATGGAATTGTAATATATAATCAATCTGTTATGGCTACCTACTATAGCAATCTCCTACTCAGCAGAGCACATAAATAAGATAATTTAGTGCGTCTCTGTCTTTAACACAATTCCCTAAAACTTGTAATCATTGTGAGGAACTGAGAAGGGTATAACTAGGAAGGCGGCCTCAGCAGAAGGAAGCAGGTTTTTGCGCTGCCCTAGAGGAGCTCAAAGCTGCTGCTCTGTCCTTGAGAACCTAGAGCAACTCTTTTTCAGTAACAGTGGTGGATATATTTTGTGTCAGTCTGTCACATAAGGCCAATTTGTCAGCTAGAACATGGAGGTCAATTCCTGGTGACTTTACCGATTTCCTTATCTCCCTATTCCCAAGACCTGTTTGCTAATTCCTGGTCCACTGTGTCTTTGAGAAGCTAATGATGAAAGCCTTGCTGCACCCTGCCTGCTACTAAGAAAGTCAGAAATGGGAGGTTTAGGTGGTGTATCTCTAGCTCACAGCCTCAGCTCTCTCACATAACGTTGGAACATGTTGTTGGAACATGTTGTTATGAACACAGAGGAGCAAGAAAATCGAGGCAAAGTAGGGCAATGACTAATTGATTGCTAAAGCATGCACCTTTTTTTGTAGTGAAGCATAGAAAAATGTTCTACCAGGGATTTAATACCAGGGATTTAAGATGCCTCTTGTCTTTATTTTTAGATCTTCTGGGGTGAAGGGAATGAAAATCGGCACAGATCATTCTGCATCTGGTTAATTTAATAGATTGCATGAGGTAAGGGTATGTTTATTTTCTGGTTTACATATTAATTTTAATCAAATTTGTGTTGTTTGCTAGTTTGGGGACATAGGGTGACATTTCATTGTTATTTATAAGTCACTTCCTTCTTTTTCATACTTCAGTAAAACGTTCTGGCATAGCTACAGCATCCTGTTCCCTTGCAACTGAATGGACAACAAGTGCTTAAAGCAACAAAACATTATTAAACTCATAAATACAAACAAGTCAAGTTTTCAGATCTGCTTATTTCTGGAAGAAAATACATCCTGTCTTTAAATTTTGTTTTTGACATGTAGGACAATACAAGACTCTTTGGAAACTCAAGAGTGCAAAGGGAAAATAAAATAATGAAAACACAAAGTGCTTTTAATAGCCAGTGATTGAAATGCCAATTTAATAGAACTATTAAATCCCCCATGTTGAGGAAAGAGAAATCACTGCTTTATAGGAGTAGTTTACAATGCTACATAGGTGCTAATGAGCAGAGAGAATTTTTTTTCTCTCTCATATGAGCTGTTAAGACTCTAGGAACAGATGAAAGTGATACTGAGCTCCACAGATATCAAAAGGATGAAGCAAAAACCCTGCATTATTTTTACACCAATATTATGAACAAATGAATCCTTTTCCTATCTTCCACACTAGATTGCAAAGTTTTAGGTAAGTTTGTTTGTTTGGTTTTTATTTCTTTTTTTTTTTTTTTAAATTTGCATTGCCTAGAGTTTGAACAGCAACAGGACAATATACTAGAAAGCATTCCCTCACTGCAATGATGGTAATTGCTGATGTTTAGTGGAGTACCCAGCACAGAATGTACTCCTGGATAGATACTTCTTTTGTACCAAAAACATCAATATTTGTGAGATTTGTGAGAGGAAAGGGGAAGGAGTCCTGAAAGCCTGAGAAGTTAGTGTTGATTTAATATACCAGTGAAGGTGAGGACTATTGTGAGCTACAGAGGTGGAGCAACAAGATGAACTTGATCATTTAACCTAACTGCCCATGTACTTTTTGACAGTAAACCAGGTCATCTCATTGACTTAGAGAAGGCCAGATAGAGAATTTGGAGACACATTTCTTCCATCCAGGTGCAAAATTTATTTCAGCAACCCAAGAATTCCGTTAGAAATGCCTTAGAAAAGGAAAACATATTTGGGTGAGAGACTAGACATCCTGGGAGCTACCTCAGCCTTTTTTTAAAAGGCTATCAAGGAAGCCTAGGAGCCATCAAAACTCTCAGTGTTTTCATCTCCAAGTGTAAGAAACCTTCCTTTGACCTTGGCTTCACTCACAGCAAGGTATGCGTACATTTAAAAGATGTCCACTAGAGGAACACACTACCGTTCGTCATAATTCTCATAGAAAGCCAGGAGAACAAGAGGACGTGACCAATGCTGACCAACTGACTTAGCTGTAGAAAGTGTTTGGGTTCAAGTAACTATTCCCTGTCAAGCAAAGGACTTGAACAACGCAGTGATGAAGCAATATGGAAAGCTGCTCAGATGTCTTCCATATAGTTCCAGAAGGCAGTTCAAGCCAGAGATGAAACTGACTCTCTCCACTCTAACAAGATAGTACTGGATCTTGCTGCAGAAAAGCAGATTTCAGCTGAGGAGATTAAATATATTAGATAAAATCCCAGTTTTAGACAGTGACATTCTGCCAGGATATGGCAAGTTCTTCTTGGCTGAAGCTTACCAGGTGGGGAAAACATCCCTAGATATATGATTTGCATGAGATGCTGCAAACCATGATAATTCTTGTTAAACTTTCACACATGATTTTATCTTTCAGCTAGACATGACTGTGAGAATGGGGTTATCCTTCCCACACATGTATCTCATTAAACCGCACTGACTTTTTTTCACTGACTTCACTTAATGGTGTATGAAATATACATAGGCCTCCATGTAATCTCATCTTTCAGTGTCTCATATTCTAAGTCCTCAAAGAAGGAGAAACTGTGTACTCATATAATCTATCCTATCCCCTTTTTATCCCCTGCATTTTGTACAACAATAGTACCACATGAATCAAGTATATACATTCCTTCTGCTACACCTGGCAACAGTCAGGAAAGGGCCCTCTTCTTTATGCTCCTACTTCCACAGGAAGACTTGTCTTCAAAAGAGGATCTCAAGGGATATCTAGTTCTGTCTTCTGCAAACCAGGAGTAGAAAGCACTTTCAAGCAGAGATGTAGAGCTCTGCCACTGAGAGATGCTGGTGTCACCTTCAAATCCCCATGCAACTGCTGTGGATCTCTAGCATGAACGTTGCTAGAAGTTTAGTGCAGAAAGGCTATGCATGGGAAACCATTTGCAAATCAGAACAAGAAATTTTACTGGACCCACACAGTCCAAAAGCAAAGCTTTTGCTGCTTTCTATGAATGGCTATTTACATACAAAACGGTGGTTAAAAATGCCATCATTCCTATAACCAATGACTTAACCTGCTTCTGTGCTAACCTTTGGTAATTTTACACATTAGAAAAAGCTTGGAGGGAGGTCCACAAGGCTTTATGACATACATTTAGATGTTTATCTCTAATATTTTTGTCTAAGAGCCCGTCCCTAAAACTGCCTCCTTATGCTCCTTTTTCTCCCTCTATTTTTTAAACTTCTTTTGAATATTTTTTATATTCTCCCTCCGTTATTCTTGAATGATGCAATATACATCATGACAGAATCATAGAATCATCTTTTAAGATCATCTAGCCCAACCACCAACCTAGAACTGCCAGGCCCACCACTAAACCTTCCCCCTAACCACTTCATCTACAGGTCTTTTAAATACCTTCAGGAACTCCACCACTTCCCTAGGCAACCTGTTCCAATGTTTAGCAAACCTTTTGGTGAAGAAGTTGTTCCTAGTATCTAATATAAATCTCTCCTGGCTATTTCTTGTTAAAGTTCAAAAAGTTAATAAATGTATGCAGAAACAACACTGACTAAGAAAACTGGAGTTATTATGGGAACATACACCGTCACTGAGTCTGCTGTGACATCTGAAGGACCTCTAGGAAATGCAAGAAGACTTTCTTTTGTGTCAGAATTGCTTGACTTACTCTTTATTTCTCCATTTCGGAGTCATATTCTGCCTCAGTAACTTCTCCTGATTTCACCGAGAATAGTCAGTGAGTATACCCTTAGAATCTGTCACTAAGGGTCTGTTTTAGGTGGGGGTGTTGGTTTTCCTGATCCACACAAGCTATGAATCAAAATTATCTTTTTTTTTTTTTCTGGCAATTCAGAGTTTAAGTGAAGGATTTTTCAATATTTGAATTTGAACTGGATTAATTTCTGCATTCATTCTATGGGAAGAAAAACAGAAGTAACTAAAAGAATTTCAGGAATTCATTAAAAAATTGCAGTGATTAAAATCTGTGCAATTTAGGACAAAATCCCTTACTAGCACATTAATGTGTGATAAATACTCTTCACATGGGAAGGCAGACATCTGCAAAATACATTAAAGGAAATAACATGAAGAACTCCCCAGCTTACCAGATGGGGAAGGAGAATCCTGATTTAGTATCTGCTTAGGTTTTTTTTCTGAACTGCTTAACTACTCCTGATCCACATATCTCTCAGATACCACATAAAAATTCACTGTCACCTAGACCTATGAGATTAAGTTTCTCTCTTCATCAGTACTAGCCCTTATGTCATCTTTAGACTGTGAATAAAGGGGGAGAAGTGTTTAGGAGAAAGGGATTGTTTTACACAGAGCTAGGCTGCAAATGCTCAGTACTCTTTTAACAAAGAGTAGTTACATTCAAATGCCTTCAGGATTTTTTTTAATATGAACGTTACAGGCAGAGCCCTGAGTATAACTTTTTTTCAAGGTTGGATTTTAATTGGTTTTTTTTAAGAAGGTAAGGGAAGAAAAACCCACCTCTCACATCTTGTACTGATGAAAGAGAAACATAAATAACTATTTAATAATGTTTGAAATTCCTGAAGCAACATTTTTCAGATTACGTGCTTCACTAGAAAAATGGAATTTTCATCCTAATTTGAGATGAAAACAAGAGGTTAATTCTGAGAAGACTTAATCACAAAAGATTTGCAAATTGACTCATCAGAATGTCTGAACTTTCTAAATTTCCATTATCCCATTTTAGGAATAAGGATGGTACTGCTTCACTGAAGAAGATTTGATTCTTCATGGTTTTTAATTTCCATTTTGTACCTTGCGAAGCAATGTCCATTTAAAAATAAGAAAAATAGTAACATTAGAACCTTACCCTTTAATTACAATAATTGGAAGAAGTGTTTGATCTCCTATCTCCTATCAGAGGAACCTCACTCTTAAGATTTTGAAAAATAACCGAATTAGGTGTCTGCTTTTTCTTATGGTCTTCATTTCCTCAAGTAAAGATAGCCACAGTTTTACTCCCTGTTGTGCTGCTGGATCTAACTAGAGTTTCAAAACAAAAAAAAAAGAGGTTGATGACCATGAAGATTTTCCTTTTATTTCACAAAGTCCTTTCATGATAAACTACTCCGTATGTATATGGTCTTTGTTTTTATATAGGTGATCTTCAAAATGTGAACTGTCAGCAGAAGTTAAACAAGTGCAGGTCCCATAGCAATCTGTCAGGAAAGTATAAAAAGAGTCCACCAATAGAATATATCCCATATGATCTTTCACTCTCCTCAGAGTTCAGTTTTAGGTAAAAGCAACATAATTTTGTCCATTACAGTGTCTGTTCCTTGGCTGGGTCTCTCCGTCCTGGCACTGCAAACTTCCTTCAACCTGCTGCAACCTCACTTCACTGCTTTAATTCTGTCACCCCCAAATTCTGTTCTGAGCTGGGGCTTTCTTCTGCTTCCATTTCCTGAAGGTTTCAACAGGTGCTTGCACTCAGAGAGCAAGGAAATAGATGTTTGAGAAAAAATCAAAAAGCAAATGACTGTTTCCAGCAATGACTTCTCCGACAGGGTGTCTACCTCTGCCGGCAGCCAAGTTTTCCCACAAGAAGAAATGTCTTCAGTGTGTTTGGACTGACATAAGAGGGAGAGCAGCCCCAGGTTCTTTACCCCTCCCACCCCAGCTATTCCTATGCAACAGTTCTATTATCTTGACCTCATCCCTAGGCACTGACCGAGCCTCCCATTGGTGTTTTCATATGGAGACTGAATCTATTCACTGCTACTATTAGGGTTAGAAATATACATTTACTTAGCAAGTTTGCTGACAACACCAAGCTGTGCGGTGTGGTTGACATTCTGGAGGGAAGGGTTGCCATCCACAGGCACCTTGACAGGTTTGAGAGATGGAGCCATGCAAACCTCATGAAGTTCAACAAGGCCAAGCGTGCATTCTTGCTACTGCTCCTAAAAGAGTTGCAACAAAGAGTGCTAACTGGTTTGAAATCAGTGAGAATTTTGACTGAGGAAAAATCAGACCCTGAGCATCAAATATTATCTTCTGTACATAGTTTTAATTCCCTGTCTCATGGAAGTTCTGTGTACAAGTGCAATGGGTTGGCTTCTCCCTGCTGCTAATGCAGTACTGAACACTCTTTATAATCCCTTGACGTTATTTCAGTCTTAATAGATAGCTTATGAGTTATTTCTCTTTTCTAATACTCTATTAGTATAAAGATAATTTTTTTTCAATATGTGGACTTCTTCCCTTCAGATCCCTACAAAAGCAATCCGGTACTCAATGCATCATTAAGACATGTGGCATGTGCAAAAACCCTCCACAAAACACACGCCACCCCGAAACCTACAGCCATTTCTAATGAGTATCTCAATAATCTTACTCTGTTACTTTTTTATAGAATGTTGTAGAACATACATTGTTACCAAGAATATAAGAGTTGATGTCTCTTTATGTTTGGAGAAGCATTTTTCTGGGCATATGCCAAGCTATCTTCAATTTCTATAAAAGCAGTGAAAATTACGTACCAGCACAAATGCCTGACTGTGATCTGTTATATAGAATTAACATAAACCATCCAGAGAAGCTTTCCAAAGCAGTACAATTTTATACAATATCTGATTTGGAGCTATGACTAGCTGAAGAAAAACTACATGAAGATTAACATGAGACAAACACTCCCATGCTATGACTGGAAACGGTCAGCTAAATGCATGTCTCATGCCTGAAACAGCACACAGCAAACTTCCTCCAGCATAACGAAAGTGCCCAGGAATTATACCCTGGGAAAAAAAGAAGGAATTGGGAGATAGCAGCAATGTTAAGATTTTGAAAAATAGTAACAACTTAACTGATTTGCTTGCCTCACATACTCACACACTGCTCCCTACATCCATCATCTAGTGAGAAGCAGCAGACCCCGCTGTCGTTTCCAATTCTCTTGGGTTCTACTTGTAGGCAGGAGTGAAAACTCCCATGGGGTGATGCTGCACTAGAGTTAGTGATCTGGACCAGCCCCTGAATCACACAGAAAGCCTGAGGCAGACCCTGAAGCTAAAGGAGGATCCCTCCTATTCTGCATTTGATCCAGAGGCTTTCACTCAAACTGCAAAGGACCAAAACTAGGCTTCATCCCTTCCAGGTTAACATCCTCACCTTATGTGCTCCTCCTTGTTCAATCTCTGCTTCTCTGGTTCCCAAAATTATAGCAGAACAGGACAAATATTCCTCAAAGATTAAAACTGCATCAGGGCCATTGTGGTTGATAGTTATTTTGAAGGCAAAGAAGCTCACTCCAAAAGATGTTTGTGATCCCAGAAGACTCATATGCTAGAAACCCATAGAACTAGAATCCCTTTTTTAAAGTGTGGTGGTGTAACATCTGCCATACCAATGGGTGGCAAAAGCAATCGTTTTTCAAACAGACGCTCAAAGAAGAGAACACCAAGATCCAGAGCCACATGAAGTGACAGACTTTAACTTCAGCATGCTCCTGATTTAATGCAAACACATTCCTTGTTTCTGGCTGTCATCAGTTTCTGTGGGAACAGGCTGGTATTATAGACACAGCATATAAAATCACATGCCTTGCCACAACGGCTAGAAAGATAACACATCATCAGCATATCAGAGAAATTCATCAACACACAGGATCACAGACACATTGTTTACACGCAGGGCAACCCAAAATTGAGTCACTGCGAATGTGGTGAACAAGGGCGAAGATGAGCAGCACCAGAAATAGATGGATTTGCCTCAACAGGAAAAATATTGGTTGTACATTGTCAGTGGGGAGGAATGAGATTATGAGCAGAGATGCAATTTAAATTGAAAATAAATTATTTGCCAAGCCTAAGAAGGCTTGATATACTTCGTTACTCATGGTTTCAAACTACCAAATGGTTAATTTATTGTTGTTTTGTTGTGAGTTGGTAGCTCTGCAACTGGCTGACTGGTTCTTTCTTTTAGGCCTGAAGAAGAAATTTTAAAAAGCCCCCACATTTCTATGTGCCTCAGACAACAGCTAGATATTAAAAAATTTTTGGAAGATATGCTTGGCAGAAACTGCTTTGGAAAAAAACATTACCTGGAATATTTTTCAGTACTTTTGAACATACTGCTCGGATAATAAAGTGAGATGCTTTTGTATATTTATATCACCATGGGAAAAAAAGCTACAAAAATGTCATTTTGTGGCAGTCTCAGAGTTAGTCGTGCTTGCCTCCTTCCTTCTTTCTCCTGGTCCTCTATAAAGACCTTCCATTAGGCCTTTTTCTCCTCCTCTCTCAGACATAGAAGTTCTAAACAGAGAAATAAACATTATTACACTTAAAAATGACAAAATGAACATTGCTTTAAAAATTATTTCCAATTTAGTTTTTTCAGGGACAATTCAGCAAATCTGAGACAAATTTTTGGAAACTTTTCATTGTTCCCAAATAGACATTTTTTTTCTTTTCAAATGAAAATAACCTTCAGCTGAAAAACAGCCCATATCTACTGTTTAAGTGCTCTCCTGGACTGGAGCCAAGAAAGTATAATCCTGAAGGTCATACACAAAGGGATTCTGTTGGAACTGAGTAAAGAACCAGATGTACCCTTGTTGTTTGAATGCATGGACTTCCCTAAACACTCCCATTTGTCAAGTGCCCTTGCAGGGAGATAGACAGTGAGGCCGCATTTTTGTCGCACTGAAAGCCTGGACACAACAACCGTCAAGTTGGACAGAAGGGAAAGCCGGAAGACAGCAAGGTTGCCCGCAGCAAGGAAATGGAGGCAAGAACTAGCACCTGTAATCCTTTGCCAGTTTTTACCATGAGCTTTTCACAGAAGTTCCTAATTCAGAGCTTAATTGCTGTTAAAGCAGTTTGATATATGTGACAGGAGCAGTGTTGAGCACACAGCAGTGGCTCCCTAGGATGCAACTGGTGTCTTGTGCTCCAGGGGCCAAATAGTGCTCAGTAAGGGAAGGATTCAAGCTGGTTGGACACCTCATGTTACTGCTCAGCTATAGTCACACATATTCACATATAGAAATTTGAACATCTGTTTTCACCAATGTGGCCAATTAAGCAAGAAGCTGAACTCTCCTGGTGTCTTGCTGCTGCCATCAAGAAGAAGGTAGGTAATGTTGCATATATTGATTCATCCAGGAAACTTGGAGCTTTGGAGATCAAATGAGATTTGGTGCAAAGACAAAATCATCCCAGGCTTCTGGTCTTGAACATGCTTTTGCTTGTAATTTGGAAGACATGTAATAGTTATCTGTCCTACTCTTCAAAATATAGAAAGAAAAAAGGGCTTTTAAGAAGCTCTAAGTTGTCATGATACGTTCTAGAAAGATTAGCCTCTGTTGATATGTGTGTGCCCTTATCCACTATTTCAGCTCTTCCCATCATAGTGCTCTGATCAAAATCACAATGGCAAAGTCTTGTTTTTATTAGCTGTCCCTCAACTATCAAGGAAACATAATTCATGCAGTTCTATCCTAAATGAAACCTTTGCTACCTCTAGAGTATCCATCCTCCTTTAGTGGTACCCTATATCACTCTGTGAAGGGCTCATAGATTTAAAGCAGAATAATGTCCCACCGCGGAATCCTGTTGATCAGTACTTCTATTGAAAGACTTACATACTGTGAAGCAGGCTTGAAACTATTATTTAACCGCAGTCCACACTATCTTACATTCAGGACAGAGGCAAAACAAAGTAATCACTGTTGTCAAACTAGGTTCCTGAATTTAGATAACAAACCTCTGTTCTAGTTACCTTAAAACGTAATGCTTGGCCTTACTGAATGGAGTTTTTAAAGAAGCTAATACAGGTGCACTAACTTGGGAAAGACCGCTTGATTTAAAAAGACATCAGACAGCTTTTCCTATTAGAACAGCAGCTACACACTGTCTGGGTGTGAATGTCAAATGCTACCCAAGGTCAAGGCTGCAGTCCCTAAGGCACTCAACACGTACAGAAGGAAAAACTTTGCCCTGAGTAGATCCTGTTCAATGCTAAGAGGTGAAACGAGTTGCCTAAGGTTGGACAGCTGCCAAGCACAGGACCCAGTCATCACAAATGCATGTGCCTGCACTGACAGGTTTTAAATATAGAACTAAAAAAAAAAATGCTTTTGAAAGAATTTGTGCCAGCTGATGCTCCCTTACAACGACTTGATCTGAGCCAAAATACATAAAAGGCCCTTTTTCTTGTAATGATCTCTTTCTTTGTAATTTTAGTATGCTAGCATCTATATTCACAAAGCCTTGGGACCATGAAGTGTATGTGCTTTTTTAACTGGGCAGATATTCTTGAACTGATGCTTAAAATAGATGATATAGAAGGCAGCATTAGGGAAAACGTGATCTTTGTTGGAGGCTCCCAGAGTTGCCATGGCAAGTGAAGTGGGTAAATATGATTACTGGTGCTGGTTTACCACTGTGACAGCGATAATACAGGACACAGCTCTGGAGAGGTAAAACATGCAGATGCCTCTGAACACACACAGGACTGCAAAGACAAGCTTTTCCGTAGAGAGTGTCGTCCTCCCATTTTCTCAGGAGCTGGCACCATTGAAATTAGAGGGAGCTAAAGCTTAGGTCATAGCACACACACAACGTGCAGCAAGTCTGCCTCTGATAGAGACTGTGGTGGAAAACAGAGTAAGACAGACATGTAGAGCTCATGTTCAACTGATGGGAATTACTGTTTGTGGTGTAACTACAGCTACGTTGAAAAGAAGATGTTGGCTTACAAGGCAAATATGCCCTGTGTTTATGCTGCCCTTGTATGCAGTGTTAAGTCAGTTCCAGCTCAGGAGGTCCTTGTGGCAGGTGATGCTGGGGTCATTCAAAGGCTTCAGGCTGCCTTATTGCTCACGTTTTGGGATATGTCTCAGTCATTGGGCTAAGCACAGGAGACAAAGGTGTTCTTGACTACATACATGGCTTTCCCTCCAGTAATATCAACTCAATTTCTAGACAGCATGCTTAACCTGGTAGCATGCCTACCCTGAAGCCTGAACTGTGTCCCACGACCATGCAGTACATCAGTTAGGGCTCCAGAGGAGTCAGTTCTGATCCCGGCTCTGAGCCTGACTTTAAAGCAGTTCTGCTGCTCTCTGCTACCTTGTTTGTCCCCTTAAATGAGCAGATTTTCAGGCTTAGTACTCTTATCTGCATGGTTTAGATCATGACTACTTCATCTAGGAACATGAATTTTGTAAGAATCTGACCATTCTGAAAGTCTATGGGATTTCTAGAGACTCCAGCATGGCCCTCCTCACCATCGCTGGATGGCACAGATATGTGTTAAGGCCAGGGAGGGGCTGGACAAGTTAGTAAAAGTAAGGATTGCTTTACGAAAGAAAAAAAAAGGAAGAAACTTTTTTATAAAAAATTAAGAGCAGGGAGATGTCTGTAAGCTGAATTTTTCACATCCTTTCTGCATAATACCTTTCTTTCCTGGAAGGCACACTAATTTTTGCTGTCAAACAGCCCTTAGCAAGTGTTACCTTGGAGTTGGTAAATTTTAGTAGGAGCAGTGCACATGTTTTCCCATTTTTTTATCTCCAAAAACTACTGACAGTTTCCTTCAGGTGCCAGAGTACATCAAACTTCATCCATGGGTACGTCAGCTCATACTGGCAGGGAGTGAGAGATTGGCATAAAGCATGATTTGGAATTACGTTCAAGATTTTGGCATGCCATTCCTTTACACTCCACTTGTAATTAATCGTGTTCAAGCCTACCAGATGTGACATGGAGTACACTTGCAGAAGGGTAGCATTGGCTTTTCTTTTGGCATATTTACATTAAAATTAAGGACTTTCATTTTTAATACAGGAAAGAAGAGGATTGTTTGGGCCGCAAATGATGTAAAGAGTCTTTTTCAACATGTAATATTTCCGAATGTGTAGTCAAACAGTGAGAGCAGTTACCACAGTAACAGTTCAGATTCTGTTTCCCCAACTAGATGACGAAATAATGATTAAATATCCTCATGGTGGGATGGTTACCAAGCCAAATACATGTATTTAAAAACGTGCTTTTCATGGACATCTGTATAGAGCTTATCTATGACTGAGAATTAGATCAAAAGGCATGTGAACAAGGTCAAAGCAAACTTTTATTCTCAATATTTCAAAATATCCCACATATTTTCATGCATCAATCCATCAGCAGCAGTTGATCCCAAAACAGAAGTTTCAAGTGGCATTTTCAAAATAATTTCCTACTATTACTCAGCCTCTTAAAGCTAGTTGCAAAACTTCAATCAGATTTAGGCCATTCTTAAAAACATTTCAGAATGATCCTGGAAGACACCACACAAATCATCTTAGAGATCTAACATCAGCCAGCTGTGAATACACTTCTATACTATAAGTTAGGCTTTATCACTGCATGAGCCTAAGACAATTTAGGTTCTGGCAGACTTAGGCCTAGAAGATTCAAGATGCCCACACTATCTGGTTGGATCTATATCCTAAGTATAGTGCATGATACAGCAGTTGAAATAAAAATTTCTGAAAAAACTTATATTCAGGTAGAAGCTCTGCATCCTTCAAAGAAACACAAAGCCATCCGTTAATGTGACCTTTTAACAGAGAGGGAAGAACTGGTGCCCAAGTGCCAGAATTTTCCAAAGGACTTGGCTTTACCATGTGAGTCCTAAACTTCTTGTCCCTCAGATGAGATGAAGCCAGACTTTGAACTATTTCAAGAAGAAAAAGAAATGATAGAGGAGGTATTATATCCTCAAGGTCAGGTTTTCCACACATTCTTTAGAGTGATGATGTATTTGATGGGAAAAAAAAGCAATGATTTTTAGGAAAAGCTTTCAGCCAGCCCAACAAAGATGTCTTGGGGTAGCAAATAATGGGATAGATTCTTCCAGATGAATTATTTTTCCTAAAGAAAGCCAATATGACTGGAAAGGCTGATGATTTTTTAAAACATGGTTTCTTCTTTCAGGTCGCTGCATGAATAATGAGTCCCAAATATATTTAAAGATATTCAGAATCAAGACTGCAGATGCAGATGGGCCTCTTGGCCTGAATTCCAGCAGCAGACATCCAAGCACTTCAGAAAATCCCACCTGGCACAGACTGAACAGTTTCAGAAGCCTAAAGTCTTCATCAAGTTCAGTCTAATAATTTCAGATATCTTATGGTCCCCTCAATAATGGCGTCTATAGGCACCAATGCATCATCCTCAGAGCAACTAATCCTCAATTATAGTGCCCTCTACTGCATTATTTTACATTACTGAACTTAGGTCTCCCTTAGTTGCTTGATGTTAATATCACAACTAAAGAATAAAGCTTGGAAGTGACTTTAGCTCTTTCCTGGAGGGTCTTGAGTTCAAACTTGTTCAAAGCAAGGCTCTATTAAATTTTTCAGGGTCTTATTCTGCTGAGTTTCAAAACTCTCCACAAATGGAGACTTCACAGCCTGCTTCAGTGCTCAGCTGCTTTCACTGCAAGGACCTTTTTGTTGCATGTAGTAATAATCAGCCTGTGCTGCAGTGTGTTTCTTATTGTTTTTTTTTTTCACTGTGCACCTCCAAGAAGAACTGAGCTCCATCTTCTCTGTAGAGTGAAAACTGAGTGTTCATCTGACCAGATTAACTATCCCCTCCCTCCCATGTGTCTTCACTTTGATGCTTTCACAGATACTTTGAAAATTAAGGTGATAATCCAGCATAGTAGTGACACTCCAGAAAGACACTTTTCTCCCTTAGCAGCAAATCTAAGCACAGAGATTTTTACCACACTTATCACAAGGAGGTCTTTTATTTCTTAAAGGGATCATAATTCACTTAAAAGAACTATTTATAAGTTTCTGTTTCACAGCAAACCTATGCCTAAATATATGCATTAAATTAAGCATTCCTAAAATAGGTTTACGATATATCCTATTAATTCTAAACATGTGCTTAACTTTTAACTGACCAGGAGCAGCCTCACAAATTTTGTATTTTTGGTGCTAATTACAAAGGCTACTTGCAAATCTGTTCCTAGGTACTCAATGGACATTTTTCAGAAGTAATCTGCTGAAGGTGGAACATCCAGCACCACTCACAGCCCCTCTCCCTTTCTGAAGAAAAATTCTTGTTTCTTGAATGTGCATGGCCAAGAAAGTACAGCTAAGGATCAAGATGTTACACTTCATGCCTTCCTGCAGTTTTTTTCCCTGATGCTTGAAACCATGCAGTCCTTGGTACAATCTTACTGTTGGTAATAGAGGAAGAGCCGCATGAGTTTGAGAATGAAGATTTCATCAAACTGTTCATTTGAAGGGTGTTTAGGATGAGAAAACTGTGGGGTTTTTTTTACTACTTTGGTGTTGCAGGAAACTCTTTCGATGTTGAATGTATAGTGGGATTAGGCATGGCAGCTGTGAATGATAAGCTTTAGAGGTGCAGAAAAGGTGGGTGAGCTTGGGATTAGCCTGTGCCTTTGAAAGTCCAACTAGCAAATAGCTGGACTTCATATCCTGAAGGAATTCCTACTTCATCCCACTTTACTCACAGAGTAGCTAACTGGAAAGCTTTTATATAAAGCCTACTGTATAAAAAGCTTTATACACTGCAATCACCAAAATAAACTATTTTTGTGGCTACTATAGGTGAGTGAATTTCAAGGTATTGCAGAACTGGCACTTTCAATTTACTTGTACATAAAAAGTCTTAGCAGGCATTACAATGGTTATCAGTATGGACTATTGGATCATATTTTCATTAAATCAGGCTAACTGTAGTCACACAAACACAATTTCATATATGAGTCCCTGTCTAGGGTTTTTTGTACTGTTGTTACATCTTAGAAACTATCTTAGGAGAGGAGCAATATGTCACACATAGGTTACTTTCATGGGCAGCTGGACATACAGACATGATATTCATATAAAAGAATGATAGAGTGTAATCTTATTCTCCTTTATCTTTTGTATGCTAACAATTGTATTTCTCTTTCCTATCTCAATTCAAATTTCATGTTTCATTTAAAAAGAAAAAAAAGGACAGATGAGTCAGCAGCTCACTAAACTAAACTGTTGGATTTAGTTTTTGTTTGTAGGGTTTCTTTCC
>NW_009716506.1:34728-54495 GCF_000703405.1 Apaloderma vittatum
GAGATTTATGAATTTAGTTAGGCAAAAGCTATCAGAAACAACATCCAAAGCACCACAGCCCAGGTTGAGAATACAAGCAAGAAACAGATTAAATAGACAAATAAAAAGGAAGTTCTTCTCCCTGAACATCTCTTTTAATACACTGAGTCCCAAGTAAAAACTTAAAATTCCTACTGTACCCATCCCAAAACAGCCCATTTAATATAGTATCTTACCTCATCAACTGAACATATTCTTACCTTCTCCATATGTTCCTGAAATTCCTTCTCTGTGTGGCCTGTCTGTCATAAATGGTGCAAAATATCATTTGATTCAGTTCTTGACTTATACTACAAGCTTCTTATGCACCTAAACTATTCTCTGGTGCTTAATGGCATCACCTCTTTTTTCTTTTTATTAACTGATGTGACGGACTAAGTCAACTTAAACATTAGGTTTTTGTGTCTTCCTCAGAAACCAGAGTTTGAAATTTAAGCAGGCTTAATTTTCCTTCTTGATGTAAGGAAATGATTTTCTGAACACTGTTCCACATGTCAAGCTATAAATTTTGAGCATCCACTTCACACTCACTCTCAGTAGTTTCAAGAATTTCTTACAATGACCTACACCATTACAGATGTAGCAAGAAGCATTGTCCTAAGACCATATTGTTATTGCACTCAAAGACATATAAGAATGTATTTAGAAGGGAAACCTAGCAAATTAAGATATAACCACTAGGCTGACTAAAATACTACAAACCCACTAAAATTAACTTTCCCTGCGTTTTAAACAGAGTTGGATGGTATTCAAAGTCTTAAGTTAAAACATTTTCAGTACTGAGATTTAATGTCACACAGTCTCCTTTGGCAAGTGGTTCTCTCTTGTTTTAGAGCCTGTATCCTGTTCCAGAACTAAAAACTAGTGGATGCAGACACACTTGTAGGCCAGCCCCCTTTGACTCTCAGTTGTCCCAAGTGGCAGCTCCTGTAAAACAAAGCAGGTTTCCCTCCCCTGCATAGGAAACTCATTTTCCGCTAGTATTTTGAGTTGGATTGAGAAACTTAATGCCAACACCACATTCATGTAGGATCTCTACAGTGGGAATGGTCCTAGAGATTGCTGCAATTTCTCCCCCACCTGCTAGGTGCCAGTGGCAGCAAATGTGTCTCCAAGTGTACTAGGTGAGGAAAAAATTAAGAAATAAGAGGAGGGGTCAGGTAGAAAAATTATGCTCTGGAAATATGTGTGCACACGTGGATAGAGCAGCCTTTTCAAAATACTAGCATAATGTACTGATTTGTTAGTGCCTTCTCTGAAGTGCTGTGATCAAGACATCAATTCATGTAATCACAACACACAACACCATTACCTTATCCTTGGAAGATGCATACTCCCCTGAGAATCCCTTATTTTGTGCTGTTAATTATCGTTAATGATGATATTGAATGCAAGTACAGATGACTCTCCCTTTATACAATTTCTTTCTTTGTAACCTTTACTTGGAAGCTGACAGATTCATTTGGTTTGGAATTGATACGTATTCCAATACTGATCAAACACAGCTTTGATTTCCCTTTGTTCCCTCCTTCTCTCTATCACTGGTGCAGTTAAATTTCACAAATCAGTAATGATGAAAAAGGCAGGCTAGGAACTAATACTGAAAACATAACTTGGAAGGAATACAATTTGTACCATTGTTCTTTATCTTTCAAGCAGCTAAAATGATCACTAATATTTCATAAATGAAAGGGAAAAATTAAGATGTAACCATTACAATTGAGTTTATTATAAATAATGATTACTAGGGAGATTTCAAGAGAGCTCAATTTGCGAGCACAAGAGCCTTTGAGAGGAACTAAGATGTATGCTCCTAAATCCCCCAATGACAGCCTTTGAGAAATATTCCCTTAAGTAATTAGATCACTTTAAAAAGTACAGCAGCAACAGTAGCTTGTAAAGCCATCAATCTGACCTGATTCCTAAGTGACCAGAGCTTGCAGACTGTGGCCTTTTTATTTCATGACAATCCAACACACTACGGAATGGACTGCCTCCTCCTTTATACAGTTACTTTTCCAGGACATTTTTTCTCTTACCTGTCACAGTTTCTGAAGACCCTTCTGTTTCTCTGCAGATTTCTAAGCAGTTGCTCCTCTTGCTTCCTTATCTTCCGTCTCAGGCCTTGCCTTCCAGCTTGCCCTCCTCCCTCCATAGCTGCCTCACTGTTCTCCTCAACTTCCTCTTTACGCCTGCCTCTTTTTCCAGCTCTACTAATGGGGAGCCCAACCTCAGACGCCCAGCAAAATTAAATAATTTGGGACCTGACTTTCCCTTGGTGCTAGAGTGCTTTAAATGGTGAGTTGCTGTTTCGGCTAAAATCCAGCACCACCAGAAAACAGTGTTGCTGTAGAATTCAGCTTTTATGATGCATAATTATTGATTTCTCTTCTGCTTCATGTTGATTCACCCCAACTGAAATGCATTTTTTTTATATAAATTAGTAAATTGTTGCTTCCATTTCCCTAATTTGAGAAGACGGCCTATAGTAATTAAAGGCACTTTTGAAAGGTGAGGATGCTTTCAGTCAAAGAAGGTTTGGAGAGGATTTTTTGTCACATGGCAGTCACTGTCAGTCCATCAGAAGGAGAACATTCTTCGCCCACATGATAGCACAGGCAGAGTGGCAGTCCACACCTAGAGCAGCAGGGTCAAAACTTCTCCTCTATGCTGTATCCAACATACCCATCCACAAGCACAGTTCATCCCACTGCATCCCTTGCGTGTGCTAGTTCTGACCAAAGGCTTCTGGATCCTGGAAGTGGCCAAAAGAGGTAGTCTAGGGAGGAATATCAGAATAAGTCTAACATACAACAATATTTCTGTCATATGCTTCCTGACCTCCATCTTCCTGTGCTGGATGGGTTTTTTATGTCTTAGAAACCCTCACGGTGTACTTCTCTCAATTTGTTTTTTCTCTCTCCACATGGACCCCTCAAACTCTTTGTGGCCAGTTGTAGCTTTGACCGGGAGTGCCACACACAAGAATTGCCTCTGTTCGTTTTCAAACTGCATTCTGCTAATTTTACCTGACAGCCCTCATGCCTCTTTTTTGGACACACTGAGTAGTCATTTCCTTCTCCATTCATGCCAGAGGCACTTAAAGAACATCCAAGAGCATAGAGACAAATATTCTAAGGACTCATAAATAAAGAAACCTGAGAATCCTTTCAAATGGGAAAACAAGATTTTCTCACAGTTTCACACATGATTTAAATGAGTCGTGGTGATGATAAAAGAACAGTCCTTGAGTTGGAGAGGAGCCATAATTCTGCACATCTAGGAGCTGGCTGCACTTAGCTTTAAATGAGACTCTCTGGAAGGGTCTTATGGATGGAGAACATTACTGAAGCCCTTGCATAATGTTTGTGAGTTTTCATTTACATTAAACAGAGATAAGCTGGCCACCTACTGTTCATATTTTCATATCAGATGGTTTTGTCTCACATCAAGAGAAACTAAATGGTTTTAGTTTAAAACAGATGGCAAACTGTTGGCAGGAGCTTTCAGAGGCATCAACAATTGTACAGTAAAGTAGGGCTCATAGGACAGATGAGAAATGAAGTAACCAGTGCTAGAAAGTGACCTGAAATTAAATCCAAGGTATAGGCCATCACACAGCAGGATGCTGAAAACCTTCCTACAGATCCGCATTCTGCATCTAGCTCCTGTCTCTTTCAAGGACAGAGCAAAAGCCCCAGTTTGAAAAGTGATTGTCTCTTGGAGAAATTAAAATCCGCATCCAAGACTGGATCAGGCTATTTGCATGTTTCTCACAGATTGTTTCAAACAGAGTTCCTGTCTCCAGGCAAGAAAAACTTCTTGGTAAGACAGAAGAGTTGAAAAAAAACACTGCAAAAGCGACTTGTAGTAGTAAAAGACAGTCTGTCAGTCTGTTAAACATCAGCATACCAAATATATTCCTGGAAAATACACACATAAATATCTCACTGCCTAGGTTGTCACCTGCAACTTACCTGCCTGAAATACTGATTTAAACACCTGGATGCTGGGATACACAGGCAAGTCAGTAAGCACAAATATGCTGAGGGGTTACCATGATGGGCAAGTTTGGAAAGACCTGCATTTCAGTTTGCCTTAGTGCAGAGTCCTGAGCATGGTGGGGCTGCTCTTTGCCTCATGCAGGAGCTGATGCTGGGATGAAGAGCGCTCCTCCATAACAGGTAGAGTGCCTACAGGCTGCTGCAGGAGATGAGTCTGAAAGCTGCCACATAAATTTTCTTGCTGCTTAGAAATGGAAGCACAGAGCTCTTTAACTCAGTCTCGAGAAAGCTAGTCAGACAGACGTGCAGAGTGACAGCTGTTATGTGGCACTTAGTCGAAGATGGCCCCACTAGCTTTGTCACAGTGCAGAACAGTTTCTACATGCCAGCTAATTCATCTTGTACCATTACGATCATTGCCAGTCAACTATCATCCCTACCAATCCTTCTAGCATTCTTATTCATCCTTTCATGAGACCCTGCACTTTTGATCATCCTGAACTTTGATTCTCATCTTCCTGGGAGCTCCGAATAACTGCAAGAAGATAGCATTTTTGAGGAAATCCAAGATAAGAGCTGAAGGTTTACTCCTTCCATAGGCACTGACAAGTTAAAAATTGCTTCGGTTCCCATGGAAGGTCATTTAATACTTTCAGAAATGCATTGAATGCCCTTTCCCAGGGCTTCAAGACTTCTCTCTCTCAGGAAAGATAGTTTTCTTATGCATAGATGTATTTTAATTATCACCTAGCTAGTAAGAGTAGAGAAGAGGAAAGAGTCCTTCCTGAAAAGGGTAGATGTATATTCAGTTTCTCCCAGGATCACACAATGCCCTTTCCTTACACCTTTGCGTTACACTCTAGTGAGCCAAACCTCTTCTGCAGATAAGCCTAAATGAACCAAATGCTTTAGAAGCCTAACATGTTTTTCTTAAGCTGTTTGTCCCTCCACTCAGAGCTTTTTTCAAAACCTATCCCTCCTGGGCTCTTTTATATGGCCCCAAGGCCTTCTCTAATGCCCCAAAGAAAAATCATGCTTAAGTGGTATCAGCACTTTGCTTTCAATTTTCATGTGAACGATTATGTGACACTGATTTAACTAAATTGGCTATTGTCTTTTTCTAAATCATCAGAATGAAACTCTATTACAACTCAAAAAAGTTGCACTTAAGACAATGTTGACATAACATTTTGATTTTTCACATCCTTTTGTATCCAAGACAATTTGGCAAGATTGCTAGATATATATGTACTAGACTGTTGAATCTTTAATTTTTAATATAAAAATGCTTCAATCAAAAAACTTTGCTCCCTTATGTTCTTGCTCTCCCTTTTCCTCATGCAGTCACCTCCTAAATACAACACTGCTTATCTCTGTGTCTCCAGCATCCTACTGCTGGAAGTCATTTCATGTAGTAAAAACCATCTTTTTCCTTGTACAGAAATGCTGATGTTGGATAAAAAACCACACATTTTCTTACAGAGAATGAGAAGGCCAGCATACAAGCATAAACCTTCTGATATAATAAAACCAAATTTAAAAAACATGAATAAAGTCACCTCCCCCATGTAGCTCCTGAGATGGTCCCCCATTTTTCATCTGTCTTTCCTCTTTGTTCCCAAATGGACTCAAATGTACACTGGTCAGCCCAACCCATCTGGCATATTTTTTTAATAGATCCAGCATGAGCACGCTCTCCTATGTGATTTGTGTACTTGGAACCTTTCCCTAATCGGTGACAGTAAAGGACAGAAGCATTTACCTCCCAGAAAGAATTTCATGAAAAAGATTTTTCCTTTTTTTTTCTTCACATGCAGGAGGAAGACATAGCTCTCCCAGTGCACACTTTATAAAGGATCTTGATCTAGCCTGTGTTACAAATGTGCTTCACAGTTCCCAAACACGCTTGGGACAGCAAAACTGAAAGCAAGCCTTCTAACCTGTCATCAAGCTGAGGCTGCAACAGGGATGTGGATCCTGCACAGTTTCCAAACTAACCTTACTTAACCCTGGTATACCTTAAAACACTTTGGAACTTCAGATTTTGACCTGAGCTTCCAGGATACAAAACAAACTAAGGAAAAATTCAGTTGGCAGAGTGACTTTTGATGTGACTTTTTGTGATGATGACTTTGCTCAGTTCTGCTCATGACATTCAGGATGGAACCTGCAGACTCTTCCTTGCTTGCCTGTCTTAGGGAGGAAGGCAGGCTCAGGATAAATTGCAGTGAAGTAGAAAAAAGGCTTTGGGGACAGGGGAATAACAGGAAGATTTGTATAGACATGCTGTCCTTGCAATTAAAAGCAGCCATCCTCCTCCAGAATACATGGCCACCTTTTCCTGGCAACAGAGCATCCTTCACAAGAGGCATCACCCCTCTCATTGCAGAAGGAGGCTGGCTATTGTGAGAGCTGGTATGAGTACGTACCAAGTCCATAAGGTAAGCATCTGATTCAGAGGGGTGTAAACAGTGCTAAAGCCTCCCAGGAAGTCAAGAAAGGGTGATTTTTCTTTCTAAAGATTTATGGCACTCACATGAAGCACACTGGATGTACACAGCAAAACATGCTTTCTTTAACCATCATTAAGTATTTCTTTATTTCATTTGTTATCTGCAGGATTCTGGTATATGGATTGCCTCTACATAAGCAAGTTTAGCTTTAACTGAATGTTGGGGTTTCCCCCAAATACCTGGAGGCAACCTGGCATGGACACTCTGTGGTATAAATTAATGTCTAATATCTCTATCACTCTATTGGATTCAGACAGCAGAATATCTAAGCAAAAAGGTTTCTTTGGATTTTTGAGCCTCTCTAAATGCCTCAGGTACCTTCAATATTTATTTTTCTCCATGAAAAATTCATCCTCAAATGACACAGCATTGTGAAAAGTGAACAAACAGCACACCGCCCCCCTTTGTTCATTAACAGACAGTGCTGGCTGGGAATACAGGATGTGCCAGGCTGCATTCATTGAGCTCAGTCTCTTCTTTTCAAGAACAGCCAACACCAGACACTTCAGACAGAGGTGGGAAGAACTAATGCAGGCAGAGGCAGGCAAATTTGCCTCTGTGTTGGTCCTGCCTTTGTCTCAAAGACCTAATATCCTGCTTCACACTGTAGGGTCTGAAGACCTTACCCCCTTCCTACCAAGTGGGACCAAGAGAGTGGGAAGCAAGGTGCAGAGATGTTCCAGGCTGGAGGACAAGGCATGCCATGGGGGAAGGGGGACCACAGCACATTAAGCCTGCACAGCCAATCTGCCAAAGACCCCAGAGTGCGATCATTAGATTTCAGTCACACAGCCAGAACTGCCAGAACTTTTCCTGCTGCTGCTGGATGTTTCAGAGAGCTCCTTGGTTGAAGCCATGTTATTCCACTCCTGAGCCAGGGTGAGTTGAGCATTATCCTGTCAATTGCAGTTTTTCTGCTTCAGCAAGGGAGACTGAAAAACTGGCTGTATGCATTCATTGCTGTTAGAGAAAGCCTGAATGAAGTGTAAAGAAACATTTCAGGGCTCATTGATTAGTGCTGAAGTTCATCATATATTAAAGGAGTAGTTCTACATAAGAATAATTATGACATAAGGAAGATGACTAGGTGGATGAGAGGGAGATCAAAAGTCAGACTATCACAAATTTGAGACCATTGAGAAATTGGGCCATCTGGGATGAAAAAATGAAAAGAAAAAAAGAATATGAGAGACAAAAAAAGGATAAAAGAGAAACAGGGTCTTGCTTTATTTCATGGCTTTAGAGGTTCAGGTTGTCAAACTATTCCAAATTATACTTAAACATTACAGCTTCCCAGAAAGTGGAATTGCCTCTCTGTCCAAAAGTTGAACCATAAGACAAACAGGCTGTGATCATCACGTGTCTGAAACAATGAAGAGCGAAAATATTTTCTTCTTCTTTTCTATGAGAGAAAACATTCTGAAAAATCATTGATCGCAACATTGATTTTTCAGTCTGAAGAAGTTTCTCATTTTAATTCTTTTGTTAGACATGAACTTATTATAGTCAACAATGAAATGACACCACTAGCAAACTATTTTAAGACAAGCCTAAATGATTAATTTCTTCCAGAAAACAACAAAAAAAATCTCCTGTGGAAAATTGTCAGACCATGTTCTCAGCTTTGGAGTGAAGCCAAATTTCATCACCCAGTACAAAAGGCAATTCCTTTCTTCTGCCCAGAAAAAACAAGCCATAACCTGGCCAGCACGAAGCAGAAAATAACTAGGTTGATGTCAGGACCTGCTTGCTTTTACACTAGCTATGGTCCGGGCTGAAAATAATTGCAAATCTTTAGGAATTAATCAATCTATAGGTCAAATAACATACAGATAGAGTAAACATACAGAAAAAAAATTAAAAAAAAGCATTACACCTAAGGCCTGTAGGATTTTATAGCAAAAAAGAACGATATTACATACCTCCCTTTATGGAATGCAACTGATCTGAAAATATTCTACCAATATTATCCTTTACCTTTCCATCTTTCAGATACCTGCTTCGTCATATATATTATACTGCAGTAAAACAGTGAAGAAAGAGGTAAGGAAGAGCAATGTCAGGACACTCTTACCTGTGTGTGGTTCCCACTTTGCTGGAAGAGAGAGCTCATGTAAGGGAAGGGTATGCAGTCAGCCCCAACAGCATTTAAGAAGGCAGGGCACAGGAGGGTCTAGCAGCCTGTAATCTCTGTCAACAAAGGAGATGTGATAATATAGGAGGCTGCGGCATGCAAACCATTTCTACAGCAAGCGTCTATGGAAGTGCAGCTGACTCTGAAAAGACTGACCCTCTTATATTTTGTGGAAACAATACTTAAAGGAAAGTCCTAATACACAGATGGCTATAATTTATCTTGAGCTCATCAATTCAAACTGAACAGCAATCACTTAAAAAGCACATTACATAAATTCTCATAAATGATATATATTAACATAAGATAATGCTGGAATGTGGACTTTACATCATCGAAAAATTTACTTATCTGTGTGATATACTGAAGAGTCACACTAACCAAGTGCTCAGACTGCACTTTTCACTTGACTGCATAGTTAGAGAAAATACACACAGGACCCCTGTAGTGAAAAAGCCTATTCATGGGCAATTGTGGGCAATTGTTATTTACCTGAGAATTGCCTTAATATTTTTATTGTATGCGTGAGCTCACCTTTCCCATTTACCTGTTCTCCCTGTGACTTACAGGGCAATGCTTTCAAGACTCAATAATCTGGTAATGCCAAGGAAGTGAAACAAGCAGCAAATGTAAAACAAAACAGATTCATGCCTGGAAGACAACACTTTTAACTGGTTTTAGAAAATATTTGAATGAGGTAAACCTGAGCAGAAACATTCTCTAGCTGTCTTCAAAGCACTGGTTTTTTTCATATTTTTTTTAAATAGTGATTTCTGCATTTGTTTTACATTTAAAATAATGTCTGCACCATGCAGCCAGCAGTGTATTTTTAATTATAGCCTTATTCCTCACACAAAGTCCTTGGCATCAGATCTGGATCAGGCTGGATCACACAGAGGCATCGCATTGCTCCCCCTCATCTGAGGGGACCTGATCTGGCATTACACCTGTGCTTACAGACTCAAAATATTTGAACAAATACAGTCATGATCATACCATATTAGGGCTTTTTTCTTATTGAGTGACTGCCGCATTTCTGGTCTGAGGAGGAGGATTACCTGTACTTCAGCCTTTGCAGAAGATTTCCTTCAGGCATGAGGAGCTCAAGGAAGTACCCTGCTCACATGGCACAGCTGAAGCTGAAAGAATATGTTTGCCCACAGCCTTATGCTTTGGCAAAACATGAACATAAGGGATAAGATCATCAGCTACCGTGGACAAGCTGTTGAGGATCTCCTGTCTCCACAGAGAGCCAGGAGCCAGGCAGTCCCTTGTGGCCGCTTCAGTTGCTTAACACAGCACCGCTGCATCAATTAAATTCCTTGTCACGGATGATAAAAACACAAGAGTTGCTTAAAAATTCTAATCAGCACCGCAGCAGTGGTATTAAAAAGGTGATGATGTGGGTGAGGAGAAGGGTTTTTCCAGCAGAAAAGGCTGTTCAAAGCCAGGGAGCCATTCTGCTCTCCAAGACCCAAAAAGTCCTGTGTGTAACAGGTGCTTGTTTCCCTTTGCTGAGTAGATTGAAAGCCGTAAACAGAACATGCAAAAGCTTTGGCAGAGGAAATATTATAGGATATAATACTCTTAAAGCACTTCTGATCTACAGTAGCTATGCCAGTGGCTAATGGTATATTAGCTAAGTGCATTCGAGGATGTGTGTACTACACATCTAAGGGGTTTGAAAGTAGGGAAGATGTTTTGCAACACCTGCATGTGCTGAGTACAGAGTAACTCAACAGAGTCGGGACCCACCAAGAACCATAGGCCTTCTTTTAGCAGGAACAAGTAAAGAGGCTGTCATCCAAAGCCGGAAACTCTGGGATTTTGAAGTGTTGGTTTGTTTGTTTTCAATT
Organism: Apaloderma vittatum; assembly: GCF_000703405.1. Classification (NCBI taxonomy): domain Eukaryota; kingdom Metazoa; phylum Chordata; class Aves; order Trogoniformes; family Trogonidae; genus Apaloderma; species Apaloderma vittatum. The sequence continues at coordinate 45,275 of NW_009716506.1, forward strand.
TGGCAAAAATATTTCTTGAGGGAACACAAATGGCCTCTGTCACAGTTTGGGACAGAAAAGAAGTTCTGTTTATTATAAAATGGCTCAAAAATTTTTGAACTTAGCACTGTCAATGCTTGGCAACGTTTAAGCAACCTTTTCATATGACTACGAGCTGTTTCAAAGCAGGAACAATTCTGTTTAGAAACGAGATGGGTGAAGCATTTTCAAGATAGAAAACACTGCAAGTCTGGAAGATTGCTATCAAGTAATTTAGGTTAAAAATGACATTGCCAACAATCTTATTTTCCTGACATTTTCTTCACACAGCAAACATTACTGTTTGGGATCCTGTTTCCAAAGTAGGGGTGCCAACTTTTCTCCATTTACTTGGGTATTTCTGGGTACCTCACAAACTTATTTTCCAGTGGGAACTCCTGGGTCAGATCTCGACACTCTGGGCTTGCACTCCACACCCCTCAGCTGGTCAGATGTTATGGGGAGAAAGGGAGGCCTGAGGTACCCAGCTCAAGCCCAGCTCCAGATCAAGGGCAACATGGTGGGGGATAACAAAGAAAGCATTCCCATCCACCTGGACAAGGTAAAGCTGCAAGAGGCAAGAGAGTCAATATGTGCCAAAAGTGCTACCTGAGGTACCCTGGAAATCCCTGGGGAGTACAGTCATGGCCTAACTTTCAGATGCATATGATGTTCCTGCCTTCATATCTTGGCTATGTGACTTTATCTGCCATTAAATTCATCCCACTTCAAGTTACAGAAATGTTGCAGAGGTGAAAATAATATTCCATATATTTGTTCTTGTCCTATTTAAGAATCAAAATGTGTTTTAAATACTTTACACACCCATTACTCTTTATTATGAACTAGTACTCATACGGATAACACTGAGTTTTATGACAATGCATCATACCCTTCAATAAGTACTGCACTGCACCATACAACATCACTCTACCGCAAACACACTTTTGTACCCACAGTTAAATTGTTTCTATTGTACTCTCCTCAATTGCTGAAAAAAACCCTTAATATTATGTTCACTTGAAAGTCACGTTCTCCACTTTTTCTTTCATTTTCTTCAATTACAACTCTCTCTTCATTTTAAAATATAAAATAAAAAACAGGACTGAACAAAAAAAGTGCCAAGAAGAAGTAACAGACTAATATGAGCACAGAAAATACTGAGCAAAACTGACATTTTGGCACAAATTCTGGTTACTTGTTTTTCATGAGACAAGATTGGACATGGCTGTATTCCTATGAGACAGTATGGTCAGAAAGCCTGGTTCAGAGAAGAGGAGTGACAGTATCAGCATTGCAGCTAACTTGAAATACTGGAGCAAAGCTGTCCTTTCTAGGTTACTATCAAGCATCATGAAACCCAAACACTGTTATTTCCAAAACATTTTTTTTCCCCAGAACTATTTATAACACCATCTTCAATATTTCAATGTTTCTGCCATCTCTGTCTTTTATGTTTAGGATGAAAAGATAAACTGAGACACTTGTTCACAGAACAGAAATCCTATTTTCCCAGTCAGCCCCTGCATCTGCCTTTTCTGAAGATTTCACTGTAAGGACATGTATTTCACGATTCATCATTTATACACCAGAACCTTTTCAAAGCTTTTCGTGTTTACCCGCCTATACTAATACACCCAACGCTGTGGCATTTTCAGCAGTTTGTTTTTCTATCATACTGGAATAAGTCAGGAAGGTTAATCTTAATAGATGTTTATCTTAATGTAGAGACTGGGAGCAATGTTTTCACTAAAAATTTTGATTAATTTCTTCTATTTCTGAGGATGAGGAATTTTTTTTGCCCAACATTCACATTATTGTTTTTTCTCACAAAAAATGTACAAAAGATGTTTAAGAAAAAAATGGATTTCATCTGGCACATTTATTTTCAAATATAAAACATAAATTCTACACAGGCACATACAAAAGCAATAAGTAGTTAACATCTTCTTGAACTAGCCCTACTGAACACACAAATTTCAGCATTCCACTCCAGTTACACAGAGAAATAAACACAAGTTTTTCGAAAACTGAACAATACTTCCAAGATCCCTTTGAAATAGTTTCTTACTTATTCATCCCAGTAAAGTACACAGACTTTTCAGGCAAACTCAGTACACAGCAGCCAAGGTCCAAAAACTGAAGAGCACTTAAACAAACAGAACAGGTGTCAATCATGTTTCACATATGCACTCCTCCACTGGAGTGCTATTTCTTTTCTATGGTTGATTGTTACAACTAGCAAATCTTTCTCTGTTCAGCTCTCTATTGAGCAGGAGAACTAAGGTTATATGATCAATTTACTGACTCTTTCTGTGATCTGGTCACAGCTTCAAGCACAGAAAGTAGCAGTTGCAAGCCCATCACCTGTACAAAATTCCTTCTCATTTATTCAGACTAATGAATGGACCACACTGATACAAGCCTCTCCCACTCCAGTAACAACAGAACCAAGAACAAAAAAAACTTACTGGGTTAATGCAAAGTGATTATAGGAAATGGAGGAACTTTAAGAAATAATTCCATAGTGGTAGAGAGTAAATTGGTTAGGAAAGGTTCAACAAGATGACTTCAAGAAAAATAAATAAAGAAGAAGCAGTAGTTTGTTAAAGCTCTGGGAAAGTAATTAAGATATTTGTGTCGATAGCCTCAATGCCTAGATGCCTGCAAATAATCTAAATCGACAGTATACTTTAAATAAATTGTACTAGAAGGGACCTGCTTGTATCTTGTGTTTATCTTGCTTTCTTGCTCTGTCGTTGCCAATCTTTTTTTCTTTTCGGTTTTGGGGTTTTTTTTGGTAGAACTGAGAAATGTAACTTTAGAGCACAATCATGAACACTAATATAGATGCAGTTACTAAATCTTTTTCTCCTGACTATTTTTTTTTTACCTTTTAATCCTGGTGCAGGTATGTTTCCTCTCAATATAAATTCACTCAACACTGTTTTTCTGGCTGAATAGTAAAGTTTTTAAAAAAAAAGAAAAGAAAAACACAAGCAATATAACAATAGTAATCTTCAAGTACAAAACTCTTATTGTATCAAGTTTCCATTAAGGTGACCTGAAATCATAACTTGATGACAGTGAGAGAAATATTAAATCCATAGACATTTAGAATTTTATTCCCCATAAAACTGTTCAGTGCATACACCAGCTGACAAAAAGACAAACACTCATAAAAGCCTTTTGGCCAAAACCCGCTACTAGCTTTTAAAAATTACTTCTGTTTTGGTGACAAAAAGTGCCTTCATTCAACACTCCTCTCTCCTTTTCCAGAGAAAGGGATCAATTTTTGCAGAAGCTGTTTTTCCTTGGGGAGAATCCTTCAACATCATAATGCAAAGTTTTCAGGCAGGGTTTGAAACCCCTCTTGGCCACTGATGATGGCAAACCTCAACTCCAAGATGTCCCGGGGAGATGAAGAGCACACGGTACCATCATGCCATGGTTCTTAACCCTCTGATGCATTCAGAATTTCTTGTGTCCTGAGACTAGAACTGGGTGAGCTGTCTGGGCTGCACATCTTGAGCGCAGCCTCTATATTGAATTTAGGAGACCATATTTTTCCACTGAAGGGTTTGCAACAGTCTCCCAGGACAGAGGTAATCAGTATCTTACCTACCGTACTCTGTTATTCTCTTGCTATAGCTTGCTTATGCACAGGCTTTGCATCATGTTTTCACTCACAGTATCGATGGGAAAGAAGAAGGTATTATAATAGCAAACTTCCTCCGCTCTTCTTCAGGACAATTTGTCTCCCAAGCTCCTAAAAGCACCCTCAGTTATCCATCCTCTTTCTTGATGTTCCCTTTTGATTCTTCTTCTTAGCTTATTCTTCCCTCTGTTTCTTCTCCCTTTCTTCCGTCACTTTCTTCCTCCCATCACTTTCTTCCTTACCCTACTGCTTGTTATGTTCAACAGAAGATGACCCTGGAGATTAGACTCCTTTTTAAAATTCACAGGTTCATTATATTACACAAAACCAGAGCCATTCTTTCTGTACATGTTTCACTAGTTTGGAAATACAGTCATCCAGGTCAAGAAAATGGGAAAAACAACACCATCTTCCACTAAAAATTCTTCAGGTAGAGTGGTGGAAAAAAATCTGACAAGTCTACTCAGGTAAGAGAGGTCTTTCCTCTCAACAACAGAGGAATTAGCACTTTGTACATAGCTCATCTCATCCACCAGCCTTCTCAGAACAATTATTGTTTTCACTTTTCATTCACTGAAATGATCACCATATATAATTCTCCATTTGCTGTCTCAATTCTCCTCTTGGTTTTGACGTCACAACTGAGAGACTTGAGCATTCCCTTTACTCCCTGTTCTGATACAACAAACAATATTTATACCTTGCTACTTCTTCCTGCTCAAGACTAAAATCAGAAGGCCACATTATTTCTTATGACAATGCTAATGCTTTGACTACTGTTTTTGCTAAGGTTGTTTTGATTTTTTGTTAGTACTATTGCTTCAGATCAAAATCAGAGTAGTAAATGAACTAAAGGAAAAAACAGGTGGTTGGAAATCTCAATACGCTGCAGCTTCTTTTTGCTATCTTTTTTTTTGTAACTCCTCCTATGTAGTTAGGATATGTTCCTTTTTGTCAGGTGCTTTATCTATTTGCTTCTCTCCAAGCTAGTGAAATTCTTAAGAAGCGCAGAAGCCACTACATGCTTAATTATTGACTGGAGAGGCTCCTTGAGACCTTCCTAGGAAAGCCTTGTAAGTACAAACTACTGTTCCTCCCTATTGTCACTGAAAGATTTAAAAGATCAACATTTTCTACATGCATCAACTACCCATCTCTATGGAACCTTGAACTAAACTTGACGTCTCAAAAAAACCCCAACACTCTTACTGGCATTGTTTGTCAGTTAAATCTAAGCCTTGCTTCTCATAATTTACAGAGAAAGATGATTTACTTCAAGAATCTAATTTTATTCCTTTCACCATCAGTGCAATGGCTTAGACTAATACTTTTACATGAGATTATTCCGATTTGATTCATTGTGAATCCACCTGGCAGTAAAACCACACCACCAGGACCAACCTTTTCATAATGCTGACATTGAGTTAAATGTCTATCTGTTTTTAGAAAATTTTCCCTCATTGCATATTGACCTTTTTTAGCCAGCTACAGACACACAGACTGATCTGCCAGAAAATTTCAGATCTAGACAACAAAAAAGAGATGCTTTATTGGTAAAGCTGAGGTCTGCAATACTGGGAAAAAAAAGTCTTCACCCACTTCTTTCTGCAGGACTTATTCATTTCTGTTTAGTTTCCTGAGGAATTTTTAAGCAATCTTCTTTCCCTTATCTAAAGCAATGTTCAGTGGTGTGTCTAGGCAAGAAGGACCCCTAAGGCCAGCTACATACGTTTCTAGATTACCTGAAGACACCAGATTGAACACCAGCCATTACTGACACCAGCTGAGATTCTTCTTGTTGGTATGCAGTACGTTTTGGTTTTGGAGCATATGCTCCCGTATTGCCATGCAGTCACATGTTTACACTCCAGCATACATTGATAGCTTGATGTTCTGCTATAAAGAATCACAAGACTCTTTTCTGCTTCTTGCTATAGTACTGAAATTAGGGCAAACAGACTGATTTACTCCAGGTGAGGAAATAGCCTGGTGCATGTGAAAACTCCTACACATCACGTAGAAAGATATCTTTGTTATTTTTACTGAGAACATCCTCTACTGGACAGAATGCATCGAAAAGATTAACAAATTACTGCCTGTTTCTATTATCAGAATATATTTGTCTTCATGTTTTTTTTGCCATATTGACGATGTTTATGGCCATCTGGCTTTCATAAGCTTTCACCACGTTTAGCCAGGTGAAACCAGAACTCAAACTGGTTCACCTTTGTACCAAACTATAAGGTCAAACACGGGTTCAGCTGTACTGACAACCTTGTGGGCAACAATCTTGTGCTTACTGCTTCTAAACCAACATTGTTTATACCATCTTCCTCATGTAGATTTAAATCATGATACCTAGTTCTAAACTCTGAACTGATTCATATCAAAGAGTTACCATTGTGGGCTTTTGTAACTTGGCCTTTTTGTGGCAAAAATTTCTTTTGTCAGATAGATCAGTTGCTAAGGACATCAGATACAAAAAACCACCAAATGTAGAGAAAATTAAACCAGTGTAGCTAACTACTGCAGTTTAATTGCAGACCTAGCAATATTTTTAGGTGTTCTGAGTGCTCTAAAAGTGTCTCAGATAACCTGTCAGTTTTCTTTCTTTGGCAGTCTTATTTATTTATTTCACAGGTACACTTCTAGTCTTCATGGGAATAGGAATCTTAAGTACTAAACACAAAATACATGTAAAAATATGACACAACACCCAAAGATGCTTCATAGATTAAATGTGATGCTTTTCAGCTGATGTCATAACTTCAAAGGTGTCACTGTTGTTGGACCAAGAGTTTAGCATAAAATCATATAGTTGTAAGGAAATAGCCTGACACAAGTTTTTCCTTGGATTTCTTAGAAACTGCTTTTACTCATTGAAAAGAACTTCAGATTTTGCAGAAATAGGAGCGTGTCAACACGGATCATTTTCAGAGCATTTTGACAACTTTTCACTAAAGCTGAAATCCTAATTTCAGAATGCATTTTATACATCACTTTCAACCAGCTCATTTTTCAGCATTCTGGCTTGAGCACTTATTTCTTAAGCCAAATTATTTTGCTGGTTTGAAATAAATTAAAACACTAGGGAATTCCTTAGCACAGCATATGCATAAGGAATTTAAAAGCTGACAGTATACTTACGTTCTTTAAGCCATCAATTACAGTATTCCTCAAATACTGTACTTAGAAGTGTGGCAGGAATCTAGATAGGACAGCGTATGATATAGTCGACTCAGCCTTCCATTCTACATTTAGTCTCAAGTGAGTTTCCCCATTAATCTGTTATTAATCTGTATATCTAATGTCTGCAGACAAGAGATTAGCTCCCTAAATTCAGAATGTGATACCTTTCATCTGGAGATAGATTATTTTGCTTTATGTAGTCCCATCGAAAGCCATGAGTCACAGCACCTCAGTGTGATGGAGAATTGGAGTGAAAGTACATTGACAATGTTAGCCACAAGCAGATGTTTCAGAAACATCTACCTATACATCTACCTATATTCACCTTACATGGTAGACAGCTCTAGAAGAAGATGATGAAATAGCAAAAGTAGACTGAGAATTGGCTGTACTTTACTGGTATTGTCACAGTCTACCTCAGGGTACTCCATGGAGGTCCTTCAATCCTTGAGAGCTGTAAGTACTTGCAGTGGAAAAACAGCATATGATGTGAGGTAGCAAACATCTGAGTACCCTGTAAATTCATTGAAAACTTTGTGCTTTCTATACATTCTGAATACAATGGTTTCCATTTCCCTGTACTTCATATTCTCTTTTTCCTGTTGTAATGAGCTTCCGTTACTGCCCTTAGAGAGATGTCTTGGTTTGAGAGTACCTGGACAGAAGTTCTCTGGGGCAGGGAGGGCAGCTGTGCCCATGGGGAGGATGGGATGGCTCACGTGACCCAAATGGACCAATCACAGAATTCCTTTCCATGGTGCTCAATATCAAAGGGCCCCTAAGGAAGAAAACATGAAATTGGTTTGTTGCTTCCATGTTGGCTTTGTAGAAGATGCCTTGTCCTGACAGTGGGGACAATACAGGGAGGGCAGTTACCTCTTGCTCTGATTCATCTTCCTCTGGTGTTCTCGAACCAGGACAAGGGGGTTGAGGCAAAATAACTGCTCAGCCTACACAGCATAATCAAATTATCCTTGATCCTTGTTCCATCCTCACAGCACAGCTACTACACTTGTTACTGTTGCTATACTTAATTTGAAGGAAGAACATTTTCTGGTTTAATTTCTTTATGAGGGCTAATGCAGCTGATTTGGGAGAAGTCTTTCTGTATACCAAAGCCTTCTGATGTAAAGTCATGTTCTCTCAGAGACACATGCAGCTCAACCGTAGAGCTCACAAACCTGTTATTTTCACTGGAACAGCATTTTGGGCTAATGAAGCTCGTTATCTCCAATTTCACAGCTGTCCCATTCCAATCATGCATAGAGGGCACATGAACACAGTGATCGATGGCAACCTTTGAGCATACTTTGCAGAGTGGCTCCTGAAGTACTCTAATGCAACAAACATGATGCAGATAACGGTCAGAGAGCCTATATCTGGCATTTTGTGACACAGCATGCATGCAGGATGATGTGGAACTTATAAAACATGTCTGTGCTGAGAACAATCTGTGCCATGATTTTCTATTGGTCTTTAACAGGGAGGCAAGGCGTGACACTGTGATATTTCAAGTAACCTGAAAGGTGAACCTCAGTTTTAATACAGAGTGTCCTCAAGGGAGGGAGACAAGTGAAAACTCTAAAGGGGGAAGAAGAGAAGTCTTTGTGATTTAGATTTACTTCTAAACTACAGCATATTGTTTGAATCTTTGCCCCTTTTCCCCATCATCAGCCTACTTTGTTCTTCCCAACTATATAAACAGGAGTTGTCACAGGCTAGCCCCATAAGCTGTATGAAGATAAAAAATTTAGAGAATGCAAGGTGCTTGGACTCAAAGTTGAAGCAGTCACAGAAGTATTGAGAATGAAGTGTCCTATTAGAGGCAGCAAGCAATAGAATTTAGTAGAACTAAAGCTGCTTCTTTGTTCATTTATTTGTTTAAGAGCTATACTACTACGAGGCAGTTTAGTGGCTTCAGGCAGGGCAGGCACCTCTATTCAGATGTAGAGCTTTTTACAGTGAAGCATTCTTCTTCTGGGCCACAGATGGTCCACACCATGATGAGTGGGTCTACCAGACTCTATGGTTATGCACGGCCGTATTTCCAGCTCCTAAAATTCAGCCTTAGCATACCTATTGGAATACTTTTACATACACCACAACAGAGAACCTGGACAGATATTACCTGAAAAATCAGGAGAGTTCAGGGAATTTCCCCATGAAAACTGGATCTTCATGATAACATACAAAAAGGATTTTATTTAATCCTACAGTATGATGACTACAGAAAAGTGCAATATGTGTAACAACATGGTAAGGTTATGATGTGTATGTTGAACATGCTCATGTAGAATGAAAATAAAAAACAGTCAATGAAAACTAAATATGACATCAAGACCAGTAACAGGGAAAG
>NW_009716506.1:54526-64575 GCF_000703405.1 Apaloderma vittatum
GCAGAAGTCTCACCTCACTTATTCAGGCACCCCGTCTATGTTTCAAGAACAGTTTAGATATCAGCGGTTGGGAAATACGAGTGCCAGACTCCTATTCCCTTCACCAGTAAAGGGATATCTACAAAGTATAATGGAATATGATAACTTCATTCTCTGCTGATTACATTTATTGATTAGGGGGCACTCATGGTGTTCCTTCCTACCTTTTGCACCTGAAAACCCATGACTTCTCCTTGCCTCATATCTCTGTTCTTTTGTAATTTTATAGCTTTAGCTATGCTAAGAATTAGTTACATTGATTTAGGCACACAGCCTGCAATAGTTATATGATATTCATTGTTATCCTCTTCTATCCCTATGGCTACCATAAACTATTACTTTACATTAAATAAAGTAACTAGATTCACTGTCAGAGTAAGGATTAAATTATAAGTCTACATAGATTAATTTCTCACAGTTAGAATGGTTTCCCTCTTTAAATTATTCATTTCAGCATTCATCTAAGCTGATTGCTTTGGGGAAAGAAAATGGGAAGAGATGTGCGTGTGCTAACACTTCCCTTAGCAAGAAGTGATACTGTCTTTTTCTTGGACATTCATATCTGAATGTGCAGTCCTTTATATCAATCTGAAAAAGTCCTGCATCACAAATTTTTGTTGTTGTTGTATCTTTACGTTGATATAAAGCTCCTCTACAGTCAGCACAATTTTTGCAGATCTGGTGACAGGTGGTACTTCTTGAGCAATCTGGGAAGCTAAAACTTGGTGGCCTGCATCTTTACGATTCAGGAGTTTTTCTGCAACATTACGTGCAAAGAAGGAAATAAGTTGTTGCCTTAACATGGCTTGGATTTTTTTTGTTTATAAACAGCCGTGAGTAATTATCTACACTGTCATTGTGCTCACATTTTGACCATAAGATTTTAAGGGAACTTTCACAACATCACTCCTTTGTTCTAAAAGACAATGAGCAAGGCACAATATGCGAAAACACAAGACTAGACCCAATAGTTCAAGTACAGATCACAATAGATTAAAGGTCAGTGAAATCCAGCGTAGTGACTTTAAGGCAAGTATAGAATGATCCTTCCTTACTTGTGCAGGCTCAGCCCCTGAAAACCAGCTTCTGTTATCCCGACACAAAGCCTCAGATCATCATGCTTATGGGTGCTGGATGTGTCATATATCACTCTGAGCCAATTTACTCTTGAGCTGTTCTTGAAAGGGTTATACAGATTAACTATATGTTGTGCAGAAAAAGTTGTTCCCTTTCCTTCATCTTCAGCATACTGTAAAGCAATTTCTTAGAAGCCTCTTAGCTCTTCCTTTATCAGAAAGAATGAAAATCTCCCCATCCTCCTTCGCATCATCCATCGTGTCATATATTAGCATTAGATCACCTCTTCCAACAGGAAAGTTAAAATCAAAAGTCTGTATTGGAAAGTTATTTGCTTATCACAGTAACGTATCACACAAATAGATGGGACCAGGATGTTTGGATTGCTCACCAAAACCAAAAAAGATGTAATGAATTTTAGAAGCAGCTGGCAAAATTAGGTGAAAGTGGGATGAACTAGCAGAGTAGTCTGTTGAAGGTCTATTGAAGGGAGAATATACCAGAACAAACATAACAGTGAGGGCGTACTGCTCAAAAGAGCCTAGGTATTCTGATGCTATGTCTCAACTCTGTGAAAAATAAACAGTACAGAAAATTATACTGAAACTACGTAAAAGCATTGAGATAATATCAAGATTGTATTCTCAGGGGGAATCTCATTCAATTCTGATTATCTGCTGGGGGGACGGGGAAGGTGGTGAAGAGAGAGATGAAAGATTCTGAATAAAGAAATTAAAACAGCTGGAGGCCTACCCAGGCAGGTTAGATGGGAACTCCCTCATGGAAGAAATAAAGTAACAAGAAAAGACAGAGAGAAACAGAGATAGTGGTTGTTGCCCAAGAATGCTTTTGAGAAGGTGGATTGTAACTCCTCTTAGCCCTTTATTAATGTAACAACAAGGAGATAGTCAGTGAACTAGAAATATAACAAACACAATGTAATTAAGAAGCAGTCTGTTGTTTTTCCTTTGGAAGTCTTGTAACTATTTAAATTACTTACTTCAAGACACATGAAACTCTTCATCTCTGAACACCTCAAAATTTAAACCTTTTTTTCTAAAACAAGGTCTGATTTTAATCTATGTGTTCTGATATAAAGAAATGCCTTAGTAACATTATTGGGCTACAAAAAAAGTCTTACAATCTTTATGTCTATTGAGTAAAATTCCACAGCAAACAATAACTGTTCTTGAAATAACTAATCCTGAGAAAAAGTTATTACATCTGTGTAAGGCTGATTATGACCACTTGTTCAAGCATTTCTGTGATATTTTGTGGGCCACGGATTCCTAATAATGTTATTTTATAAATGACAGTCTTCATTAGCTCAGTTAACTACAATTAAAGCTCAGTTTTCAGAACTGCCCTGGATGATTCTATCTAAAATCACAAGTGGAACTTGTTTCCTCTTCAGTGAAGCAGATAAAAAAATAAAAAATGTTCATTTTTGCAAGGAGCAGACTAGCAACTCTAATTTGTTTACGGAAAGAGCAATTTGTTTAGTGTTTTGTCCAGCTTGAGTTCAGACTATGAATTTATTCAGCCTTTCCTCTGCCATGCAGCAGCGACACTTTCTCAACCTAGCTTGTGACCAGTTGAATTGAATTCAGAATGTTTCTCTGGCTTAAATTATACAGTAACAAAGTGTTTTGACACCACCTTATCAGTATGGTAATTTACTTGTGGTTGAAACTTTTTTATATATCTACAGGCAAGAAATGTACATGGGGGATCCAGAGGCTAGCCTGGAAAATGGTCTTCTTTTATTTCCGACCCCAAGTCCTAATAAAAATAACTAGTAGAATTTCTTTCCAATTGCTATGGGAGAATTTCCTTCCACATGTTTTGTGCTATGCCCCATTTTTACTATAGTTCTGCATAGTTTTGAACAGAGCAGAGTTTAAGCTCTTTCCTGTTTATATCTATGCCACAATAAGACTAGCTTCTAGCACACAAAACTGAAGTATTTTATTTTTCAAAACGGACTACCATTCAGGTAGTACTTCAGCAGACTTAAAAATCTTAAATCTCTAAAATTTTGTTAGTAAGAAGACACATCCTGGCAAATAAACTCTGTCTCAGAGGTCACACTCTCCCATATATTCAAGAGGCACGTGCATAGTAGGCTATATATCCCATATGAGCTGAAAATTTGACATCTAGGTTACAGATTATAGAATCATGAAGAACATCAGGTGGAAAAGTGATAGAAAAATAGGAGAAAATGTGTAACTCTACAGTTATTCTAATGTTTTGCACTGCTTTTGGAAAGTCTATAGAAATGATCTCTGCATCATGATTTTGCAAGTGAATTACTTTATATCTAGGAGTAGGTGGACAGAGAACTATACCATTTGCCTCATGTTCCATCACTAATTAGTTTTTCTGAGCATTGGTATTTCCTTCTGGCAGTGGGAGGAAAACATTTTCTTCTAAATAACATGTAGTGCTTGTGAAGAATTCACATATCATTTTTAGTTATTCAGTGATTTTTTTTTGAAGTATCATATATATCAGAAAATTAAAATTAAGTCACTCTGTTTCTTTGCAGCAGTCCAAATTCTGCATGTGGTTTTGTATCCAGGTACTGGATGCTTGCCTTGAAATGTGACATTTACACTGGCTTTTGAGTGTTGCTTTAATTAGTTCTGTTTCCATGGGACCCTAACCGTCGTGAGATGTGGTTAACGGGCAGGGACAATATTCGTAAGAGTGAGGTCACTTCTGTAAATATTTGCACAGCTTTTCCAATATAGGAACTGATGCTGTTAAATGGTTTATACTGAAGATGTTTTGTCTCAAACCTTTTCAAGAAATAAGGTATAGTCATTTTCCATTCACCTCTTCCAGATGGTAGTTCATTGGAGGCAGAAAGCTACAGAGAACTATACAGGTATTTTCATCTTCATTCTTCCATGTGACAGAAGGAAAACAGGTCTGTAGTCTTGCACCAGAACAAACACCTGCCTGACAAGCGTAGTCAGGATAAGGGCAAAGAGTCTTGATATACAAGGACCAGGGGAGTGGGCAGACACCTACTTCTTATTTATGTTAAAAGAAGCTATAAAATATTAAGTGGTGCAGAGAGAAATAAAAGGCTTGTTGGATGCAGCCCCCTTCCCCTCACAATTACATTCACTGTCATCGGGCAAAGGAACTGCAGTGCTTGCCGGCAGCCAAAAGGCAGGGGGATTGATGGTTCTTTACAAACTCACTTTAGCACAGCGCTTCTTGTGGGGGAAGGGGTGTCAGGGGAGGTGTAGGCAGTCAACATACTCCAAGGGCCACACATGCACAAACACATCAAATGTCATGTGAAGGTACAAAAATACAAGCTGAGCTCATCACCACCTGATCCTAGATATATTAAACTGTTTTAATGCAGACTGCTCAAAAATAATGTTTCAGTGGATTTCTGCTTATTGACACCATCTGATGCCCTATGATGTTGCTACGGTAACTGGGAAAAATATCCTGCTACTGGCATTTTATGTTAAATGACTGCAGTTAAAGATGAGTCTATGTTAAAGGTTACAATCTCAGAAATACAAAAAGCCTTTGGAAAATGCCTGCTGACACTTTCCCTTGGAAACAAGTCTGCTCCAGCCAAACTGTCACAGACTGTTATAAGGGTATCTTCAGAAAGGTACAAAAAAAAAAAAAAAAAGCCCCAAAACAAGAGATAAGGACTCTCTAAAAATTATATCAGTCATTGTCAAAACAACTTGTACAGCTTCCATACCTCTGAAGCTATTTGGAAAAAATTAGTATTGCTTCTCCATGTACAGAACTGAAATTTCTTTTTTTTTTGCAGTGACAGTTTGAAATCTCAAATAGTTTGAAAATTGAAACAGTCATTTTAGAAAGCTGCCACATGGTAACTGATGAACCAAGATGGCTTGAGTGTCTTCTTCCCTGTCGACCTTTGCAGGCAGAGTCACAGTCATAGTGATGGGACATTTATGTCAAACGCATGTGGAGAAGTCTGAATCAGAACAAAAAAGATGAGGAACATAAGCAGGATTACAGTTCCCAGGAAATATTATAGAATAAGGATACCACATTTGGGTGAAATACTTATTTTCTTGAATATCCAAAGTAAAGTAATCCACAATACAGCAAACTCTCTCAATTCACTTTTACCTCTTATGCCTTCTTCTGCACTACATGGTTAGAAGCAGTGACAGAACCTCACATCTTCTTACAACTCTCCTTCATGATAGACAAGCTGAAGATGCTACCTTGCCTCACTATTTCCCTTTTTGGGGTGTTTTTTTTAAAATCCCCAACTCAGATGAGTTTAATTGTCATATCTGTTTAGGATGTCCATCTCTAGTGCAATTGGTGGCCTAAGTAAAACCTGAGTATTTTGCACACCTGAAGTTACATTCTTGATGCTCACTTCAAGAACACTTCAAGCCTGTTCATATCTGCCCCTGCACAACATCACATCTCTGGAAAAAACACACACAACTCAGAATAGGGGAAAACTACATTTGTGCTGTCACACATCCTAGGTCATCTTATGCGTAGTGCCATCAAACCAGGTGATCAAGACCACATTTCCTAAGCATCCCTAAGAAAATGAACTGCCTTTTCCCTCCCTGCCCTGACTCTGCAGGTGGGAAGTACATTGGTAAGCAATGCGGGTACTGACCCAAAGCCAAACACAGGAAGATCTTTTCAGTCTCCCAGGCACTCTGTATATCTTCATAGGCCAGATGGCAAATGTCTTTACTGACCTCAATGGACACACATTTCCAACAGCACTCAGTACCTGTTAAGGTCCCTAAAGAAGAAATCCACTTTTGATCTGCCTTGTACCTAGGCACCTAGTTACTTTATCATTGTAGATTTAAATGTCTGTCTCTAAGATGCTAATATTCAGCTTTAATTAAATGTTAAATTCATTTTCAAAGTTTTCAGATACATAAGCGGCAATTAATCACTTCCTCTGAAACAGGGGCCTGTATAATTATATTATTGGATTAGTGGTACTTCAACAGCACAAGTTTGCAGAAGGGTTTCCTTCAAATTGCATGACAAATATCTACCACGGTATGCTAGGAAAAGATATTTTTTATTTGGTTTTAGGCTTTGATTTTTTTTGTGCCAGGTTACAGCCATTTGAGAGAGACATGAGTCTTTCCAGATGAGATCTTTAACTCCTGATTAGAAAAGTATGAGAATTTTCTTTCTTGACCAAAAAGAAAACAGTAGAAAATCAGTCGATATACCTCTTTGCATTAGTAACGCTGAATAAAACCTTTCTGCACTATCAAACCAATACATGAAGTTGCTGCTGTGCTTGCAAGAATCACCACCAAATGTATCAGCAGGCCCTTTATGAGGCTGGTTGGACATTTCAATAGAACACCCTGGATATGGACCATAGGAAAAGCGATGACTGTATTAGCAGTCGGCTGTAAAATACACTCTGAAGAGCCCCAGAGTTCAGTCTGAAAGGTTTGGCAGTAACAATATCCACTGGACTAGTAGTCATTAGTTCCAGCTGGTCTGCTCTTCTATACGTAGAAGAGGTTCATTTCAAACTACTTTAACTCAAGGGGTCTCCTCATAATGAAAATGAAAAGCTTGAGGTGAGAGACATATAGTTTATGACTTAATTCTTCAGTTTTTATGGTGTCACAGCCATTTCAGCATCACAACTGTGTTAATACTTTGTGTTTCATTGAAGACTTATTGTGGATGACCCTGCTAGTCTGCAAGTGGCTGCCGCCTATAGACTCCTTGTCATGTCTTGTACTCACAGAAATGAACATGTCACTTCAACATACGAGGTAGCTGGAGCTCTGGTGGATTTGTCTTTGGATTTGTCTAAACAGACAGAAGATAAAGAGCCTACCTGGAAGCAGGCCCAACACTGCCTGCATGAAAATTAACTTATTACTTAATAAAATTAGCAAGTTATTTATACTCTAGTATGCAATACTTAGAACACCACAGTACTTGTCCTACAGGCCAGAGGGTAAATTTTTGATTTGCCACTGGCTTCAAATAATGTAAGCAGAATGCCAATGAGTTTCATCTTCTTCAGTTTAGAGGTGTGTGCCCAGACTCCAAGGAATTGGGCCCAGTAAATACACTCCATTTTTCCTGTTTATATAACATCCTTGTGTTGTTACCATCTAATTCAAATATAGTAAGTGGGTTAGAACATTGCCCAAGTTACAGCAACAGAACAAGTGTGATAAGCTTACACAGCACCATCTTTATTAATCAGTCACAAACACATACCACAATTTTCATTCCTATTTGCTTTACATAAAGTGAAAAAGTACACTCACCACTGTGCAAATCCTGCTATATTGGAACCCAAGTTCTATAAACAAACAACACAACTGATTATGATGCAACTAACAGCATACACAGGCAAACATTATAAACACGGAAATATCAAAGTTGGGGATTTTTAAGTTTACCAGCTGAACAACCCTGAAAAGAGAGTTAATTACTAAGTAGGCTTTTCTGGAAACATGTTGCATTGCCCTTTTATAACCAATATCATGTATTTGTGCACAGTCTCTTATCTGAAGGTGCTTAGCAGGGAGACTACTCTTATTTCTCTTATATACATCAATGACTTCCTTTGAAGAGCTAGAAGACAAAGAGAAATCCCAAAGAAGCTTTTTAAAGCTAATTTAAAAGAATCCTTCTAAGCAAAAGAAAATAACAAGCAACACCCAAAATAAGCAACTACACTGAAGGGTAGTGTAAGCTTGGATGTGAGTTAATTCCATGATTGTCCAAAAAGTCAGTATGTAAACAAACTATTGCCTTTCAAATCACAATTTGTACAATTCCAAATTATATTTACATCATTTGACAGCTAGGAGAGAAGATAAACTGTGTTCTTGCTTATTGTCCAAAAGTCCCAAAGTTATTAACCTTCCTAAAGCTATCAATATTCAAGGTCTGTTTCAAATAAATATATGTGTGACATGTTTTCTTGGTGAAAACATTGGTTTGACTGAAGACATTGGTTCAAAGAAACAACACTTTTAGCGTAGACTCTGTGTTATCACTGCAAAGTGAAATGAGCTGGAATAGAAGCACCTGCTACACATCTGTAACCCCAGGTATCTATAAAATCCTAGTGAGTTTTGCTGAATCATTAAGCTACGATACTATTTCAAAAACTATTATCACCCAGAGAAGACTGTAATTATGGGAGTGTCACCACAGTGTCAGTCAATCAGTATCAGTCAATGAGTAATCCAAAGACTGAAATACCACTTCTGGACATGGTGTGTGACAGTGGAGCAAAACAATGAGAAAGCTGCTAACAGCAGCAAAAACACAGTAAAAATATAACTGCTCTCTCTTAGGCTTCAATCTGGATTCACATTAAGATTTTACTGTAAGCAAATGAGCAATATCGCCTTGTACAAGCCCTGGACATGCCAGTTTTATGGCCAAAAAGAGTCATGACTATAGACAATATGAACCTGAAAGAGAAGAGACTTTCTTTTGAAAGGCCACACCCTTCTGCTGACAGCTCAATCTCAAAGGAATGTCTTCAAAGGTCTGAAAGGTTTCCCCCTAGAACTACCTTTTTTCTTTGCCTGAAACACTTGCACTGGGTGGTCATTCCTGAAACTTGCCACTGAGATAGCAGGAACCTCTCCTAATTCCTGTTCTTCAAGAATTCCTGGTAACCCTCCTATTTTTGTTACAGTTGGCCTTTAACTTCCATTTCTCATGCTCTAGTACCACTCCATCAGAGATATTTGCAAAGTTAGTTGGTATTCCCCCAGGGTTATTTTTTTTTGTCAGGCCAAATTGGTGAAGCTATTGTTGTTTCCACTCCTGGAGCCTACCACCACGTTGTCCCTCTTTCATCAGGTCCTCTCCGAGTTCATCTTTGACCATAACTCTCCACAGAGCACTAGATGCTCTTGCTGCATCTCCCACAAATGTGAGCAATACTCATCATCTTTCCTGAAATACTCCAATGGGCAGGTGCTATCACCTGAGCTGCCATTTTCACAGTTGCACAATGTTAGTAGCTAATTGTCACCCTGAAAATCAGCAGTCTCTCTGCTTAGTAAAGTCCATGCAACAGTCCTTCAGTAAATGTTCTGTCAGGGTAGTACATATCTTTTGCGGAAATATAACGGAAGATTGACATGGGGAACTGTAGACAAGCTCAAGAGACTTACAGATGGGGTGTCGGAAAACACATACGTCACGCTCGATTACTGCTCAGCCTTGTGTGCTTGACATGCAGCACACCCGTGCTTAGATAACAGAACCCTGGGATAGATGAGGGGGCACCTCTTGCATCCCTGCCCTTGCATCCCTGCCCTTCTGTGGGAAGGAAGAAAGAAGAGCTCTCATGTGAGTGTTGGGAACTTGGACAAAACAACATAAACCAGCAGGTTAAACACCACACATGTTTTAGCAAGGGGAGATCTCCTTGGGCCTGTGTTTGTGCTTGTTGCGCTGCTTGTGTGATGGCTGTTTTGTATGCCTTTGCCTAGGTGCTGCTTCAAAGATTCTCCATTTTGCAAGGTAACGAGAACAAATTTACTCTGCGTTTCAGCCGTGGTTTGTGGTTGTTCTGTGTCCTGCCTATTCTGGCCCATACAATCCTTCTTGGTGTAAATGACTTGGTGACAAAGAGCCCACCCCACCATCATCACAACCATGTTATTCCAATGACAAGTTTCCCTTACCACATGTGAGAAGGTGCACTTATTTCTTACCATAGACCTTGTTTTAACTGCCTGTAGAGACCTTCTTCGAGAACTAACTTTGAAGCTCAAGGAGGCCAAAAATAGTTTCAAATAGTTTGACTGGACTAGAACATTGTTTCTTTCCAAAACTTTATCTTCTTTCTACAAGCTGCAGGAAAGGAAGAGGAGTTTGATGATCACAGAATCATAGAATCAGAGAATGGCATAGGCTGG
>NW_009716507.1:0-1541 GCF_000703405.1 Apaloderma vittatum
CGGTGAAAAAATGGGAAAAAATGAGAAAAAACGGTGAAAAAATGAGAAAAAATGGTGACAAAATGAGAAAAACGGTGAAAAAATGGGAAAAAATGGTGAAAAAACGGGAAAAAATGGTGAAAAATGGGAAAAAACAGTGAAAAAAATCGGAAAAAATGGTTTAAAGAAGGGAAAAATGGGAAAAATAGGAAAAAATTGGAAAAAACGGTGAAAAAAATGGGAAAAAATGATGAAAAAATGGGAAAAAATGGTGAAAAATGGGAAAAACTGGTGAAAAAATGAGAGCAAATGGGAAATGAAAAAATGGTGAAAAAATGGTGAAAAAATGGTGAAAAAATGGTGAAAAAATGGTGAAAAAATGGTGAAAAAATGGTGAAAAAATGGTGAAAAAATGGTGAAAAAATGGTGAAAAAATGAGAAAAAATGGTAAAAAAATGGTTAAAAAAGGGAAAAATGGGGAAAAATGGGGAAAAACGGGGCAAAAATGAGAAAAAATGGTGAAAAAAATGAGAAAAAACGGTGAAAAAATGGGAAAAAATGAGAAAAAATGGTGAAAAAATGGGAAAAAACGGTGAAAAAATAGGGAAAACCGTGAAAAAATGAAAAAAAAAGACCAAAAGGTGCCCAAAAATGACAAATATATGTTAAAAAACGGCCAAAAATGGCCCCAAAACTGTAAAGATACCCAAATCCCTTCAAATTCACCCAAAATGATGAAAAAAATAAAAAAAATGGGGAAAATATGCCCCAAAATGAAAAAAAAAGAACTAAAAAATGACAAAAACATCCCCCAAAATGATAAAAAATTGCCTAAAAAAGGTCAAAAATATGCACAAAATGATAAAAAAATTTTTTAAAATGTGGAAAATAGGCCCCAAAATGATACAAAAGTGCCCAAAATTGTCCAAAATATGCACAAAATGATAAAAAAATCCTAGAAGATGTTGAAAATAGGCCCCAAAATGATAAAAAGAAACTCCAAATTATCAAAAAAGTGACCAAAAATGACCCCAAAAATGACCCGAAAAATGACCCAGATGATCAAAAGTTACCCCAAAAAATATGAAGAACCTCAAAAAAACCTCGAGGAGACCCCAAAACACCTTGAAGAACCTCTAAAAATCCTTGAGAACACCCCAAAACACCTCCAGGAACCTCTAAAGAACCTCGAGGAGACCCCAAAACACCTCCAGGAACCTCTAAAAAACCTTGAGGAGACCCCAAAACACCTCGAGGAACCCCTGAAGAACCTTGTGGACACCCCAAAAAACCTTGAGGAACCAGTGAAGAACCTCAAGGAGACCCTAAAACACCTCGAAGAACCTCAAGAAACCCCCAAAGAACCTTGCGGAGACCTCAAAACGCCTCAAAAAACCCCCAAAACCCCTCGAGGACACCCCAAAACACCTCAAGGAACCCCTGAAGAACCTTGAGGAACCCCAAAAAACCTCAAGGAACCCCGTAAGAACCTTGTGGAGACCCCAAAAAACCTCGAGGAACCTCAAAAAAACCTCGAGGAACCCCAAAACACCTCGAAGAAC
>NW_009716508.1:0-459 GCF_000703405.1 Apaloderma vittatum
AAATTGCAAAATGGGAAGTTTTACAGTGCATCTTCTGGTAATTTCACGATATTTTTCTCATGAAACCAGCTTTACCTACCCAGTTAAATCTTGAGGAAAGCAACATGTTTTCTTTCCAGCTGAACTGTTTCATAAGTTCAGGGAGAAAAAAACTGACGACTCTGTGACGACTTTTACGAGTGTGTCATGTACCTTGTAGTCTAGCATCTCTCAGAACGACTCAGCTGATGAAATACAGAGACTGCATACGAGTCACAGCTTGGACTTTGAAAAAAGAGTTTGGGAAAAAAAGCTTTAAAAATACAAATAAATTTTAACCTTAAAGGAGGAAACCTAAAAGCTAAATAAAACAAAGAGCAACAGATAATCTAAACATTACCTCATGCTTTTTAAAATAAAATGTCTTGATTTTGGAGCCACAGGTGTGATTTTTGATGCTTCTAAATCATGGTGATGAAA
>NW_009716509.1:0-14953 GCF_000703405.1 Apaloderma vittatum
TTTCCCCCAAAGGACTGCACCTCAGACTCACATTGAGGTGGATTGCCCCTCGTGAGAGGACTGACATTGGAGAAAAGTGTGTGAAGATTGTCTCCTGTAAGAGGGACCCACAATAGCCCAGAGGAAGAGTGAGGAATCCTCCTCCAGAGGAAGAAGCAGCGGTGGAAACAAGATCAGATGAACTGATCATAACCCCCATTCCCTGTTCCCCTGTGCTGCTCAGGGGGAGGAGATGGATAAACTGGGACTGATGTTTTGCCCAGAAGGAAGGGAGGGATGGGGGGAAGGTTGTTTGTTTGGGGTTTTTTTAAGATCTGTTTTTATCTCTCACTACTCTTCTCTGATTTGTTCTTTAATAAATTCAATTAATTTCCCCAAAAGCAAGTCTGTTTTGCCTGGGACGGTAGATGTGGGTGATCTCCCTGTCCTCATCTCAAACCATGGGCCCTTCGATTAGGCCCCCCTGTTTAGCAGAGAAGGGGGGGTGAGGTGACAGAGTGGCTGTGTGGGCACCTAGCTACCAGCCAGGGTCAAATCACCATAGTAGGATACAGGACCTACACATCACTTGGCACAAGGCCAAACATACCCCCACCCCTTGGCATGCTTGTTACTAAGCTGCTCAATGAGCCAGGCACTGATGAGTGCCTCAACACTTGTTTTCTACATTACTTTACCTTCATCCAATTGACAAGACGGAAACCAAAGTCTCCCACTACCGTTGGTTTTCTTGTCCCTCACAGGCTTTCCATTTTCCAAACGCACTGTGCTAGCTGCTGTATCGTACACTAGAGTTTTTGGCCCACAAGAAATTCCTTTTCTTTAGAGACATTAGCAGCCACAGCACATTTCTTCTTAGGAGGTGACTAGCTCCTCAGACAATTTATTATGTTACAGATGCGCATCATGAGCAACAACGTAATGATGGACACTTATTCACAGTAGCACATCTTTTTGTACCCTGAAAGCATGCAATCTGCATGTAGGAAGGAACATAGGAATGAACATACAAGATGACATGTCTGGTTCTACCATGCTGTAGTCCCTGCCCATGACAGGGAGGTTGGATTAAATGTACCCTGAAACATGCAATCTGCATGTAGGAAGGAACATAGGAATGAACATACAAGATGAGATGTCTGGTTCTACCATGCTGTAGTCCCTGCCCATGACAGCGAGGTTGGATTAAATGATCTTTCAGGTCCCTTCCAGCCTAGGCCATTCTATGATCAGCACCAAATTCTACCGCAGAATGTTGAAGAAGCCTCACAGTAGGCCAATACAGGATAATGAACACCTTATGCTTCTGATGTCTTAAAAGCAGACTATGCCCACCGGTCCTTTATCAAAGAATCATGAATTACGATGTGCTTCAAAATTCTGTTTGATTAGAGACGTGCAGTTCTAATCAACAGAAACCACTTCGGTAAGGTTTTAACAAAGTATGACCATGCATGCATTCCCTTACTCTGTGAAGATTTTTAAAAATTGGGTTTGACCCATTTCTTGGTGCAGCACTCATTGAACACTAGTTCTTCCTTAACAGTCTCTTGCATGAGAGGTGCAGAAAAGGTGAACCTGCTTTTATTAAGTCCCTAGTGATGACAAGTTTTGATGTAGTTGTTTTGTTCTACTGCTTTTTGAGCCCTGCCGAACAGTTCACCCTCCATGTATCCAAGAAGTATAACATCCCTAACGGATGTGCTACATTAACTCCAGATTGCCTTATGCTCAAGGAAAAACTGAAGGAAAGGAAAGCTATCTCTGAAGGTAATCTTTAAATAATAATGTTTAGACACCCTGTGACTTTGATAATGCAAAATTTCCTCTAGAAGAACAGTTAACTTGTAGACAAACCTGACTGCTAAGTGATCACAGTTAAGGCATACTGAGATTGAGGGGAGACCTCATTGCTCTCTACAACTACCTGAAGGGAGGTTGTAGAGAGGCAGGGGTTGGTCTGTTCTCCCTAGTGGAGAGTGATAGGACGAGGGGAAATGGATTTAAATTGCACTAGGGGATGTTCAGGTTAGATATTAGGAAGAATTTCTATACTGAAAGGGTTGTCAGCCATTGGAAGAGGCTGCCCAGGGAGGTGATGGAGTCACCATCTGTAAAGAAGGAGGTGAGTAGCGTGCCCATATCCAAAAAATAAATTCACGCGTGTAGTTAAATTAAATTTATTTAAGGATATAAGCTCCTCCAAATTTAAAGGTTCGGTATCGGTTGAGGAAAAGATCAAGCTCAACCACTAGCCCTTGACAAAAGAATGATAATCCAGATTATCATACACTCATCTCAATCAAGACAGGGGTTCCTATTCTCATCTGATTGTCTTTGCAAGGGGTACCTTAACCAAGCGGGGATTCCTCTTCTTGCTTGGTCAACCTTGCCAGGGATACCTATTTCAACCTTGCTAGGCGTACCTTAACCAGGTGAGGATTTCCGTTCTCACCTCGTTGACCTTGCTAGGGGTCCCCTAGACCAAGGGGGAGACTTTACAGCCTCGGCAGTCCCACCACCATGAGGTAACTCCAACGTGGCCGCTGCAAGCGCCCCGTTTTAAAGACTAGTCAAGGATGACTGTGGTCAGTCATAGCCATCTCGGCTTCTCATTGGCTGCGGGCCAACTTCCTGGGTGTAACCGAGTCCCGACCACCTCAGGTTCCGTAGACAAGTCCGGACTAGCCCAGGTAGGCAGGTTGCCTGAAATCTGCCTAGCAACAGCTTATCTGGGGGGAGGAAACACCTGCCACACCATCCCTGGAGGTGTTTAAGAGACGGGTGGATGTTGTGTTGGTGGGAATTGTTTAGTAGGTTGGAAGGGCTGGGACAAAGGCTGGACTCGATCTTCTAGGTCTCTTACAGCTGATACAATTCTGTGATTAGGGGCCCGGTTATCTCAGTGGGTTGAGCACAGTGCTGACAACAATGGCAACACCGAGGACGCGGGGTTGATTCCCGCTTAGTCCCCATGTGTTGCTTGGTCTAGTCGAAAGGTGGCGTCCCTGCCCATGACAGGGAGGTTGGATTAAATGATCTCTAAGATCCCTTCCAACCTAGGCCATTCTATGATTCTATGAGTCTACCTTCACTAGAAACCACGGCAGTTTTTCCAGCACAGTCCGAAGCAGCCTTCATTTTATTCCATCAACATCCTTACTAGAATGGTCATGAATAAAAGACTGTGACATTACCATATAAAATGCCTGTTCCCAAGTCATAGCACATGCACTCTTTCAGAACTTGTTTCTTTTATTACCTGTAAGAATTGTTAGCATCCAACAGGTCTTGAGTTATGCCAGCTTGGCTGACAAGGCTTAAGTCACTTTACTGCAGAAAATGCAGTATAAACAAAAACATATCCTCCAACAATTACAATACCAAATTTAGGGCCACTTTGCAACATTTTCATTTGTCTCTTTCAGATTGCACTTTCTGACTTTACTTACAAATAAAATTAAATTAGAATTAAGAGATCAAAGAGAACCTTTTTGCTGGACAGATGTAGGCTAATTGGCAATGTCTTGACCCCCTCAGGGGTCTGCAGTCAGTGTGGTACATAAAGAGCTATTACAGTTAATGGGTTAGTTCTAATTGCACCTTCACTCCCCAAACACCACACTAAAAATATGCCCTATGGAGACAAAATGTGCTGCTTGGTCTTTCACGCAAGACTCCAGCTCTCAGGAAAACTCACAGAGTGCCTATAGCACAGAACTGTGATATGTTAAAACTGAAAGACAGCAAATACAGGCAAGGGAGCACATTACAAAGGAGCTGATTTGGCTTCTTCCTCTAAACTTTTGCTTTCACAGATGCCACGGATCTCTGGATGAAATCTGCCTCCACACGGACGATCGCTCTCCCATCATCGCTTTGCTCCTGTAGAATACGAATTTCCAGAAACATTGCATTTAGAAAGCCACCTATTCATAAAG
Organism: Apaloderma vittatum; assembly: GCF_000703405.1. Classification (NCBI taxonomy): domain Eukaryota; kingdom Metazoa; phylum Chordata; class Aves; order Trogoniformes; family Trogonidae; genus Apaloderma; species Apaloderma vittatum. The sequence goes on from NW_009716509.1 coordinate 3,942, forward strand.
AGATTGGAAGCAACATCCCTTTTTAGTGAAGTCATCCATAAACCAGAGCGTGAATAACCACTAACCACATGAGAAATGCAAACCACTGTCCTTCTCATCACACCAGTCATTCCTCCAAGTTGCCCAAGTCTTTCCCTGGATCAAAGTACCAACCAGCAGCAGAAACATTTCATAGGATGAACCATCAGGTTCATCTTGAGGAGTCCTCCTTTACTCCTTGTAGATGGAGGTGAAGTATCATAAGAGCAGAACCATCAGTCCAGATTTATCCCTAAAGTAACAAGGCCACATCTCATACAATTTTCAGCCTGATCAAAGTAACAGCCTCTTTGCAGGCTGCAGAGCAGATTTACTTTTGTTGTGACTTTTCTTGTGCAACTTTATTTTAAAAGAATAAGAATACAGATCACATTTCTGATAGCTGTATCAGTCCTACAATAACTTTCAGAAACTAGACAGGAGAATGCTGTCAAATGTTAGGTATTCATTAACTTGGAGCCAGAAACAAGATCTAGCCTTAAAAATTAGTATATCAATACTAATACACCAATATACTAATACTAATACACCAATAACCTGAAGATTTTAAAGAACTTTGCACAGATTTTGGGTGCTGTAGGTATTTTCTGTGGCAACAAAGTAAGATAAGCAGCTAGTGATCCAATGACTATCAAAAATGAACATGTCTAGAAGCACAAAAAATTTCCCTTCCACCAAGTGTATCTTTTCACCTTTAGAGGATGAATTCAGACTACTCAGATTAGCTAGTAGGGTTGAGAGGGAGCTATTGAGATAAAAATAGATTAGTTTCTTCAGTTGGAACACAAATACTCAGCGCTAGGTAGCATGACTTGGAGCTTGTCTACAATCTTCTGCTGAAGCTAAAATACCATGGAACACAAATTTACCCAAAAATATTTTGGCATTCAGACTGTGCTGAATACACAGACCCGACGTTTGAGTACACAGCAACCGGATTTTTCAGTTGACTTGTTAGGCAACAAGAAGAGCACATCTATTTCACACACTTCGTTATCTATTTCTTTTCAGCAGAAAAATGCCATATTTCCCTATGCACTTCAAGCTAAAAACTGTTGTAAACAGCTCAAACCCAGAGGCAAAAAAAAAGCTGATACTAAATTTGAAATCTGGTAGCTAAGTTCCTTCCATGGGCCCATTCATCTTCCATGATCAAGAGACTCTTCCTACCAGTTTCTCCATGGGTGGCTGTGAGATGGTATAGGATAGTGACAAAATATGCTATTTTTTCCTCAGGCTTATTTCTGCCATGGTTTCAAAAGCAGAAAGCAATCATCCTTCAGCATTCATTAGAAAGCTGACATTTATGTCACACTGTAAATGCTACAGGGCTTTCCCCTGCCTCTCCAACAAAAATAAGAATCCTATGAAATTCTATAAAATTAATATAGATGGGTTTTTCCTCCCCATGGCAAATTTAGATTAGTAAATTGCCTTTAATGAAAAAAAATGTGTAAGCTATGCACATATTTCTTTGCAGTTTAACCCCTACAAGCTCCCTGTATTCCATGGGAAGGCCCAGGTCCAAAACTCAGGGCTGAGGATCCTGTTAAGTGTCCCAGAAACTAAAACTGATAACAACCCATTCAATGAAGTCCCTGTGAATTTTGGCACTGTTTGTTCCGTAAGAAATATTACTTGCTATGATGATACCACACCTGGGAAATCCTAGGATTCTGAGAAAACACAATTATTACCCTAAACAGTGACAAACCCTTCTCCAGTATCTCTGAGGGAGCAGGACTAATTCTGTAAAACAAGCACCACACTGGGACACGGCACAGGCAAATGTTTCATCAGTACCAGCCTCTGTTTGGAGCAAGAGGTCCTAAAGAGAAATTCTTCCCCAGCAGCACCATAACACCTGTCTTAGCTGACATTTAAAACACAGCAGTTAAGCCCCTATCTAAACCAGGTATATACCCAAGCACCTCTCCGTGAGGCACCCACCCATCTTTTGCTCAAGTCTGTGACACTCCACAGGTGTGGGAAGTCAGGTTGCTTTATTTAACAGCTTTATTGTAGGGCTAGGAGCCTTACCAGGCCAAACCACTTGACTCGCTATCTGCAGAAGCCGAAATAACCACTTGCACGTGTTAACTCTGAGGATTAAGCTGATTCCAGGCTTAAGCCCAACATTTAAAGAACTTAACACTTAAAAAATTAGCAGTCCTCTGTCACTTTATAACTTCAGAATCATTTTATATTAAAAAAACATCATGCATTTAGCCTGACAATCTGGGTATGAAGTTTCAATGCTGTGAGATTTCAAATGACTGAATGTAAGTCTCCCAGCTCAGGCAATGTAGAAGCTGATGGGCCCCATCACCACTAAGCATTTCGCAGTTCCAATTCTTCACTGAAGTATCAGAATGGCGCTGAACAATGGCACGCTTATTGAACAAAGTATTTTCTTACACAGCACTCAAGGTTATTCTTAACAGGTAAAAAAATAAAGGAAAGTTAACAAAATCAGCAGAGCATCTTGCCTTGTAAAATATGTAAAATTATAATAGCACTAGAAGACCAGTGTGGTAAATCCTCATACAAAGTAACTAATTGAACTTCATTACTAAGCAGCTGCCTTGCCTAATGATCTGTTTAATATAAACTATAGTTCTTGTCAAGAATGTTCTATTTATTTTTTGTTTAAATCATAAAACAGAGTGACTGAGGTGATGGTAGCTCTGCAGATAATATTTTGGCCTCTTGCTCCAGCTTGTCTCCCACTTCTTGCCTTAGACTGCAAAACCTCACAATGCTAACTTGTGTTTTAGTTAAATATCAATTGTAATTAGTCCAGATGATGTTCTGGGAGCTTGACACAAAACAACTCTAAAAGTTACTTCTTTTTTAGTTGTTTTCTGCTTTTGGTTCCTGGGTAAGAGCCATGCCCACCAAACAGATGGGCTGCTGACCTGCTGGATGGATTTTACAAACATGAAACATTCGGGGTTTAAAGTTATTTCCCAGTCCCAAACCTTCCTTACAGCTAAGCTGATGTAAACACATTTAGTGAGTAGGCTTCTCTTATTTAGAAAAGACTACATGCAAGTAGAACATACACAGATATGCAGATACACACAAGATCGTCCTACCTGCTCGGGAACAAAATTCAAGAGTAGTAACACCAGGGCTAAATTCGGCACGGTGTTTCAAACCTTCCAAGGCCTCATTTTACTGTTGGTATTCAAGGTTTTAAAATAAATCGAGAATAAGTCATGTGGGAGGGGAGAAGGGGTCAATACAAGCAAAATGTTGATCTTGTCTTCAGAGCTATCTGTAGAGGAATGGGTTGTTGCTGGCCACGCATGTATTTCACTGTACTGAAGAAATCCTCTCTGAGCCTCTGACTTAACAACCTTTCTCACCTTGCAGTTTCAAAGGAAGTAATTTGGCACACCATAAAATGTTAATTTTCCAGGTGTTTCCTTAGAGAGAAGACATGACTCTTCTCTTAATAAAAAAATATTCTCAGGCTCCAAATTGTAACCTTTATTTTTAAAGCAAGCCAAGGGGAAGAGAGGTGTCACTTACAATTAGGCATCAAAGCCAAAGTCACAGATGGGTGACCTCTACTGTACTAAAACTCTAACACTCATGCCAAGCAATAAACTATAGGAGCCTCACAAACTCAAGAAACGGTAACAAAACTGAAGCACAACACCGTTTTTCTCACAGCCTCGAGGGTTACAGTGGATTCCTCACAAATCTAGTATTACACTGTCAGTTGTGCTTCCTTGTTCTCCCATGATGGCACAACAGGCTCAAGAAGGGCACCGATGCTTGGTGAACCTTTCCTGCATGACCCTGTTTGGAAGCAAAGGCCAGTTTATGCCCTTGCTTCCTCCCAAGCAGGTGTCAGCTGCAGGCTGGCAGGGGTAAGCTGGCTGTAGGACAGCCGGAGCCTCAACCCTCTGTCCCACCCCCTGGCTCCGCCTGGAAAAACGGACAGGCTTCCAAAGGTCCTTCCAAACAAACACAGGCTTCAAACAAACCTCTTCCAAGTGTTGTTTAGTTGCCACAGTCTCCCATCCCACTAACATGCTTCATGTCAAATACCTCCCAAGTTAAAAAATGCCTGCAGAAGTAACCTGGGTACGCCCGAAAACTGGAGATGGCACTTTCAGCAGTATGTCCTTGGAATGCGTAAGTCAGTATGACTCCTGTGGTTCTGTGCTGTTTGCCTCGGAAATGAGTAAGCTATGTCCAATTTCTACTGCTACTCCTTCTTTTTAAAGGAATAATCCTCTCTCAAAAGGCTGGTCTTTAGATTTCAAGGCTGACGTAGCAAGAGGCAGCACACACAAAAATTAAGCTGGAGAGAAGACAGGAAAATATGCAGAAGAAGAGAGAAAGAGCATGAGAATCAGCTACTTGATTATGCCGCTGGAGAAACTGCCCTAGTAAGCACAACAACTTGATGTTACCTATTTGTATCGTATCACATCCATGTCAGCATTGCCTAATTTATTATGTACTTGAATAGCCATATTTGTATTAGTCTCTGCTTCACACTATCAACATTGCTTGCAAAACACAGGCTGCAGCATTTCTCTCATACATCAGCACCACCAATAGCCAGAAAAGAGAAAACAAGTTCTGTTTCTGGAGCACATGATCGGGCTAACAATTTATATACAGCAGAATAAAGGCAGCTGGAGTTCATTTTTATTACCTTTTGAGACAAAACTACAGATCTGGCTTTGTTACTCATCTGAATAAGATGGCAGAGATGTCGCTAAGGAAACACGACGAGAATGCTACATGACACTGTCTTACCCCAGTGAGTTTTTCCAGGAGGAAACAAAATGAATTGTGCTTGCAAAGAACACAAGCACTTCAGTTTGTGCAAAAAGCATCAGAGCCGGAGGACCAGGTGCCATGCTCTCTGTGTAGCACGGCTGACAGGTGCGGCAGATGCCACAGCAAAGCACAATCAGGCCTTGAAAAAAATACCAGCACTGCTGAAAGAAAAATACTAGGAAAGGGGAAGGGAAGAGACAAGTTAAATTCATTGACACGACAGGCTTCCTGGTCTTAAAGCATGGCCAAATACTATGCTTAACATAACCGCTCAGCTGGTTGCACCCCACAGACGAGGCTAGTTCTGACAAGCCAACAGACACCCATCAAAAACTGACACCAATGAAAAAGACCACAACTGAAATATTATTTATCTCTAAAAGAGCTGGAGCAGTCTCCAGGTCATTCATTTTCTGTTCTGCTTAGTCACTAGACATGGATCCCCATGAATCACTAATTGAACAACGTTCAATCTTAATGGTAAACTTTAAATGGTTCAGTTATGGATGTGGGCTTCTCCCTCAGTCTCTACACAGAACTGATTTCTGATTTTATACAGCACTGCCAGAACAAGAATCCAAGAGGCACTTAACAAATACTAATGTTGCCCTTGTGTCAGGGAAGGTTGCAAGCGGTAAGGGTTTGGAGACCTGTTCCAGTGGGGGAAGCAATTTCAAAAACTTTGCAAGTGAGCAAGGCCGCGCTAAGAAGAAACAGGAATGTAAAGTCCACCTAAATTCAACAGAAACACACAGTAGACTGCTCTCTCACTCAGAGAAATCCAGGCCAGCCATTTCTGTAAACTCTTGACCCAAAAATCAGTCATCTGCATTCCTCTCAGGGCCTTACAGAAGTGCCTGTGCTGTCTCTAGCTCCTGAGCTTTCAAGTACTCTTCACTTCTAGGTGTGCAAAGAAGAGTCTTCAAGCCTGGCCCTGCATTTCTTAGACACTCAAGAGTCTCCATAACCCTCAGGCACTAGCTCCACAACTCCTAGCTGTTTTCAAGAACATAAAGGGATTTATTTTTTTTCTGATGAGCTGAAAAAAATTGTTAAATTCCTCTCCAGAGGCTGACTTGATGGTAGTCATTATCAGCTTTTAATACTGAGCCTCTTGATGTCCCCAGGCACCTGCAGAGTCACATTAAGTTCATTTTATAGATGGAGAGCAGAGGCAAACATGCTTATACTGACGTGAGCAGGCAGTTTGACTAAAACATCCAAGGCAGAACACAAATCTCTTGACATCTACCCACATGCTGCTCCTTTCCATGACCACAACCTAATTCCTCTTCATTACACAGCCATGGAGGAAACAAAATGCCACAGCACATTTAAACCTTCACAGAGGTAAAGGACAAAGACCCCTGTGGCTTACTGTGTAACAGTAATCAGTACTACTTTCCACAGTCCACTTGCAAGCAACCACTTCTACAACTAATTTACTGCCTCAAATTTGCCTCTGCATTTGATCAATCAGAGAAGCCCAGTTCATGCTGGGACAATCAGATGATGTTATCAATTTCACCACTAATGAGCACTAAGGAATAGAACATGGTCTGCAAAAGGTACTCATGAAAGTGCTAGGCACTGCTTGGCAGAGGAGAACAGTTGTATATCTGTCCCTCAGAGGCAGACACCTGTGTCAGGGAATGACAACACAGGTATCAGGCGGGTCCTTGGAATGTTATGATTTTCTGGATGCAGTTCAGCTGCCCCTCCACATCAGGAGAGGCATCAGCTGTTGCCAGGGCAGGTACGCTGCTGTAAAAACTACATAGGCGACATCCAAATGTGAGTACTAGGTCTGCCCCAGAATAAGAGTTTTGTGAGATGAAACACTTCTAAGTGCAGTCAGCTACCTTGGGGCGTTTGATTCAGCAATGTGCAACAGCAAGATAAAAGTAAGACTTTAAGAATATGTTGGTTTCCTGCTTTTGAAGTGTACTTGTGCATTCAGCTGGCAAAGGTAACGGTAGGTGATTTTAGAAGGTTGCACTTTAATTCCTACCCACATTTCAAATGCAATTCCTTCTAAAAAAAAGATTAAAAAAATAATTAGCAGGCTCAAAAGGCTTGATCCTAGTCCCACTGATGTCTGGGGAGATTTTGCCAATCGTATCAAAAAAACATATCACAAAAACAGAATGACTGGAGAGAGGAAGGCAGGAAGTTAGATGTCTGTAATCCTGCCACTTTCCCATGCAACACTGCCCAGAAACATATGCTCTGCCACATGTAACAGGATAGCACAACACAGCATCCCCTTCACTAGGAAAGGAGCTGCATCCATCAGAGGCAGTGGAAGGTAGCCCGAAAGCCATCATCAGTTTGCCTTCACTAGCAGGTTTGTAGCTATAATCACAAGGAAGTCAGTCCCCAACAGGAAAACTCAAAAAAGGTTAATGCTGGGATATTCTCTTAGGCTGCCCCTGTGTAACCATGCCCTCTCATGTGAGACAGGATGTAAGAGACCTTCCCACAGAAAGGGGGCATCTTTGGAACAGAAAGCAAGGAGAACTGTGCTCCGTTTTCTACCGAAAGGAAACCAAGACACAGAGAAGAAGCAATCCATTTAGTCACACAGCAAGCCTATGGAAGATCACAGAGCTGAAAACACTTTTTTTCATCCCTTTTAATATTTAACTTAAAAGCAGCTGAGCATTTTTGGCAAGGGAAAAAAAAAACGAAAAAAAAAAAATCAGACCTGATGTCTGCGCCAATTAATGCCCATTATTTTTCTTTCTGAAGCTACCAGAACGAAAATCTTGCTTACAAGAATTTACACTGTCTATATCCTTCCCTGTGTAAAAAAGCTATGCATGTTCTTACTCAAAATATGAAAGCATTCTCTATCCTTGTACAATCCCACAGGCTGAGGGGAAATGCACCATTTGATGTAAATCTTCAGAAGAAGACACAAACGGTCCCCATGGAGAGATAACCCCTTCTTCTATCTGCATCTGTCAAGTTTGACTCGTGACAGAATTATGACCCCAAAATAACATTTTAATAAATGTTTACATGCTACCACTCCCCAAAGACTAGGCTGATAAAATTCTTGCTCAGAACTAATTATCCTTCGAGACAAGGCTACCCTCGGCAGATGCAGCAGCGAAAAACAGTGCAGAGCTAGACCCTCCTTCGGCAAGCACGGGGCTCCTCCTTGTGGATGTCTTTGCAAAATCGCGCCCTCTGCATGTATTCCCGCGAAGAGAGAAGAGAAACTGAAGTCATGTGTCAACACCCCTGGAATTTCCACTAACAACGTCAGTTAGGTTTAAAAATATGTGAACATATTAGCATGCCTCCCCTTCTTCTTCTGCCCTTCTCCTTGATGGGACTAAGTGGGCCAGACCAGTTGGCTGAGCTCCATGGAATTTTTCTTTACTGTGGGGTTTGGGATGAGCTAACTGGAAATGTAACGCCGCAGCAGCCATTCAGCATTATCCTCTTGTGCTGTACAGACTGTGAAGTCAAGGTCAGACACTGCCTTTTCAGGTGTACAGGTGAGAAGATAAAACACGTGGAGACACGTGCCTCAAGATCTGAGGGAGATAAAACGTCTTGGTGTTCTGCGTTCCACCTCACATGTTTCAGACCGATTCCTATCTCCCCCAGACCAAGGGAGCAGTAACAAAATAGCATGAAAGTGAACAGAGATTTAAAATTTCTGTGTGACCTGCCCTAGATTCTGTGGTCATGCTCTGGCAGGCAAGTTGGATTTGATCTCCAGAGGTCCCATCCAATGCTAACATTCTGTGATTCTGTGAAAATCTTGCCCTTTTTACCTTAATGTCAAAAAAAGAGGCAGCTTCTACTGCTGACAGAAGCTCTTCAGCTTGGCAGAGATAAGAGGAAAAGCTAAGTCCATGTCAGTATCAGCAGAGCTGCTGTTCAGCTTTGAAATCCCCATATGAAAGCACAGACAACTGCTATTAGTAAATACCCCCACAGCAAGCCTGAAAACAGTGGGAATCTCAAGCACATCCCTGAGCTGTGCAGCACACAGCCCTTCCCAAAGCAACGTGGTTTAGAGCCACAGTGCTGTCCACTGTTGCATGATTATTCACCGGAACATCAAACATTTCAGTTGTATGTGTTTGAGGAATGAAAAGACCTAAGAGATCACTCCTACCACAGTCAACCAAGACATATAATTAATTTAAGAAAAGCATCAGGTTTCTCTTGCCTGTGTTGTGCATATCAGAAGTTCACGTAGACCTCGCTGTTCTGATACCAAGATGTACTTTCCAGCTGGAAAGTCCACCTAATGTACGTCCACTTGCTCTTTTGCTACCATGGTTCTTGAGCCTTGCCCTCCCATTCTCCCTCTGTCATTGTCATCCCTAAATGCTCAGTCTCCCAGCCTTCATTTTGCTGGTTAAACAAGAAAAGTTGCTTTAAGCTCTTCTTGGACCTTACAGCTCAATATACCTGGGGCTGTGCTAACACCTGTCCCAGTCTGTCTTCCTTGAACATGGAGTGACCAAAACTATCAGAGAGTGATATATATCAGAATCAGAGATTAACTCCTCCTAAGCATTAATTCTTCTCAGAAAGATCCTATACTTACTTTTAACACCAGGATGTCATGGCTGTGTATATACCGGGGTACACGTGGTCTTTCCCCAGCCTGCAATTTCCAGCTCGCAAAAGAGATTCTTGCGCAATATGGTGATTCTAAAAAAAACAGCTCCATGCATCTGGAGTCTCTTTCCTCATGAAAGTTGTTGAAATCACAATTTTACAATGTTCATCTGCTACTGTATCAGCAAAAAACTTGTGTCTCTTCTGTCATAAGTGAGTTTTGTTATTCTAGTCAGCCTTCAATGTCCATACTGTGTTTAAAAAAACACATTTCTTCAACGCACAAATCTCCTTTTGATCTGTTATAGTTAAGAAATAATATTCCCAACTTCATTAATGATTTTCTGAAATCTACCCCTCTAACAGTATATTTATGCACTCCAAAGAGATCCTGCGTCCTCAACTCTGAAAAAAATGCCTTAACAGAAGCTGAAGAAACCTCAGAAACAGACTTTGGGTCCCAGCAAGATCCCTTTTGGTACGATATCAGATGTTCACCAGAACCTCTTACCAAAAGCATCCAGAACTCCATGACAAAGACATCCCAGTGCACACCTGGCCTCTCACCCTTCCAGGAAATCCACACTGTCTGCTTTCAGCACAAGGCCGGCACTGTAAGATAATGTTTACTCTTTCTGGCACGTACAACATACCACATTAGTGTGTTAGAGGTTGAGCATCAGTCTGAAGTGGATGCTGTTGATGTTTAATTTGTTTACTTGTACAGAACCTAGACAGTGCTTCGCTCTAAAAAAAATCACGTGAAAAATCATACATCAATCACAGAATGGGCAAAACTGCCTCTATGCACAAGGTCACTATTTCAAACTAAGCTTAGAGTCGACAGAAAACGTTACAACTTCAGAAGCATATTTTTATCAAGGAAAAAAAACCAAACAGTAACGGTCCTTTTTTTCCAAAAAAAAACCCGATCTCTGTCCAAAATTCAAGCTGTTACCCTAAGGAACAGTAAATAAAGCATCTCTTTGTCGGTGCAGAACAGCGTGTTTTTAGACTATGTAAGAATGATTAACACGAGCTCTCTAAATCGTTACTTAATTTCTGAAATGGCTGTGTAATCTGCAGCAATAACTTACTGCTTCATCCTACAAGCTCACGGAAATCTTCCACCCTGGCTAAATAATCTGAACTTAAAAGACCGTTTCATCTGCTGCTTACAACAAATAAATAAAACACTTGCAAAAGGGAGATGAGCCCTTTCAGCTGTGTAACGTTGCCATCTAGCGATCATCTTTAGACCATACACAGGAGAGAGCCCCTCGGCTGTGTTTAGATCTGGCCTTGTCCTGAATGAGCAGTGAACCTCACATCTGCAGCTCCTGGCTGACAAAAGCCAGGCAAACCAATCTGTAACAGTCTTGAAGAGACACTTGTTCTATATATGCAGCATATATATACATATATATATACACTCTACAATTACTTGAAAGGACGTTGTAGAGAGGTTGGTGCTGGTCTCTTCTCACAGGTAGTTAGGGACAGAACCAGGGGGAATGGTTGCAAGTTGCAACAGGGCAAGTTTAGGCTGGACATTAGGAAGAAATTCTTCATGGAAA
>NW_009716509.1:14984-33064 GCF_000703405.1 Apaloderma vittatum
GGTCAGACACTGGAATAGACTGCCTAGGGAGGTGGTTGAGTCGCCATCCCTGGATGTGTTTAGGTGTCACTTAGATGTGGTGTTGGGTGATATGGTTTAGGGGTGACCTTGTAGTGTAGGGTTAATGGTTGGACTTGATGATCCCAAGGGTCTTTTCCAACCTGAATTATTCTATGATTCTATATATCTCTTCAGGGCAAATTGATCCAGGCCAAATATTAACTCCTAATCCATCAACCAGAACTGATTTTGTTGACCCTACTTTGGGGTCTAAGTTAATGGTGATCTGTAAAGAGAAGGGTAATAGAAGAAATTGCCTACAAGTCAACAGTAACTACTGGAAAAAGAGATAATTTTCAACAAAAACATATTCCTTAGTAAGGTTTGAAAATTCGGCAGATAGTCAGAGAGGGGGAGAAGAGTGACGCAATGAAAACAATCATCAAGTAGAGAAAAACACAACCAGGGAAAAGCCTTTAAGGATGAAAGCACACCAGAATCCACTCAATGTGGAGAGCTTTGAAATACCGGTGCCAGCATGGGGCAGTCAGAGAGGAAATATTTGTGTGATACTTGCTGTGTATCTGCACTGCTGGATATTTTGAGAGGTTGGTGATAATGATGATTCTTACCCTCCAACTGGCCAATGGAGAAGATCACTAGAGTTTGGGAGACTCCAGACAGGCCACTCAAAAAAAAATTAGCCTCTGCTGTGTCTGGGCAAACAGCAGGTCTAGATAGCTGCACAGGGAGAAAACAAAAGGAATCAACCCTGGCACTTAGCACTTTCTTCAATTATTAAAAAAAAATTAAGAAAGGTCATTCAAGACTGGAGTGAGACAAAGCTGGACAGTAAGGTTTTACTTTTAATCACTAAACATGGTTTAAAATATGCTGGAAGGAGTCAGACCTAGGAAGGCCAAATCATCAGAAGAACCAAATTAGCAGCAAGTCTGAGTCCTCAAAACGAAAAGACCCGGACAGGAAGGCAGCAAGTGAGCATATTAGTACAGTGATATAGATAAAATAAAGTTGTTTACCTGATGTCTTGTTATTCTTGACTATTTGACAAGGCAATTACTGTCAACTTTCAGCACTTCCCTGTGTCTTCCAGGAGACAAGGTCTAATCTTTCATCCTTCAGAGGCAGCTCATCACAGCAAAATGTCAAGAATAACTAATAAGCTTTTTGTAAACACTTGGCAGAAAATCCATTTATAGGGTCAGTTGCATGTGCACATAGCTCCTTCCATGCAGGCTTCTAATTTGCTATTCTCTGCCCACATAATTTGAGTACTTGTAGTAAGAGCATAAGTATTCTTCAGAAATAAATTAATGCAAACGAAAAGCAAAATTACCTGTAGGAGAAAAATTATCATCTGTCTGCCTTCCTAACAAAGATGTACTGAAAAGATCTATAATTATTGCCTGACAAGATGCACACTGCCCGCAAAACACGAGTATTCTGAAGAAGATCGCACAGCAACAACTATAGATACTTGTTTCTCTCTGTTCATTCTAAGTTTCTCATGAAAAAACTTACACAAACATAGACCATGAGCTGATGAAAGTATATTGTCTATTTCTGTGACCTCGGAAAAGAAGTTGATTTAGAATAGACTTAATGAGTTATCCTCTCCTCGTAATTTTTACTGCTCCTCTGAACACTGTTCTGTTGCTAGCATTTTGACTTCACCTTTTTGATGCATTTAGGTGTTGTAAGATAAAGATTCAGAAAACTAGCACACACTATTTGCTGAGGGCCTAATCAAAAATATGCAATAAAGACTGACTATATTGTTTCTTATGGCTTACTGTTTGAGCATAGAACACAGTAGAGCTGTTTTTCAAATGCACTTTAATCATTATCTACTTCCTTTTTAATTCTTAGAGCTGAATTGGCTCTTTCCTTTAAGCCGATTTTTCAGACAAACCAAGTCCACATTTTTAGATTCAAAACTGACTAAAATGCAACCAGAAAATAAAGATCAGAACCCAAGTCTGCCTCCTCCCAGCTACATGTCTTAAACACTCTTGGGACAGAACTTTAAAGCTAATGTACCATGTTAGGCAGCAACACTGCCCCCTCTCTAAGTGTAATTAAAAAGAAATCAGTCACACAAAACCATATTTTGGAGGGAGTCTCCTACCACAGACCCACTCCATGAGCACTTGCAGAATCAAGCAGCCCATGAGTGAGAAGCAGAAAAACCATTTCATTTCTGTGTCCACAGGGGGTTCAGATATCATTTAACACCTGATCTGCTTCACTTGTCAAGACGGATAATCCCAGATGTGTACAGAGGGACAGTGCAGACACTCGGGAAACTTCAGTCAAAGATGCCCCTGTGTAAGTCAGAAACCTTCAGGGTTTGAAACAGTAGATATAAAAAGCAATTTGGGTCATGACTTAGGATTCAATTTATCCAAATCCAATTTCAAACACATAAAAGTCAGTGTGCACTTGGCCTTATCCCTACCGTGTCTCCATACAAGGAGCCTTGAGCTGCAGGACCTCTAACATAGGCAATGCAGGCAAGACTTGCAGTAGGATCACTCGGAGGGAGATGAAACTGGAACCACTCTGCAGCAAACAGCAAAAAACATTCACAAGCAAAAGGTATTAATATACAGCCAAGTCTTCAAAACTGTATGCCTCAAAATTGCTTCTCTTTCTCTAACAAGCCTACTATGGAGACTGACTGACAGAGAACCTCTGAGCCATCTTATTCTGTATCCATGGTGGCACTTTGCAGAGTTTATGGCCATACAACAATATCCTTTTCTTTCTGTAATTGGCTCTGCTCAATACTTCACAATCATTTTTATTTTCTGTCTCTCCAGAGAGTTAAAAGGATTTAGACTTTAACTCAGGAGAGAAATTAAACCTCTAATTAGACCAGGTGTGTACAGGATTGCATTCCCCAGGAAACCTAAACAATTCTACTTTCATTTTACAAATTTATAAATCATTACCACGCAAAATCTGTAAGTAGGAATTAGTCAGAAGCTTAAAAACATACTGAAACACCAGGAATGAGTGCATGCTTCCCACACTGAAAATACCCCATGAAGCATTAAATTCCTGATCCAATGCTCAGTGGAATTAGTGAAAAAAGACCCATAGGGGTTTGGATCAGACCTGAAACCCTGCAGGCATACAGTGTTTAACCAGATAGAGCTGCCCTGGCTTGACAGAAACAGCTCAGGAGCTGTAGATTAGCTTACCCAATGGATTCTACAAGCTTCCCAAAGCCCATGTAGAGGTTTTGCCTACAGGATGAGAGCATGAACAAAGCTAGACCTGTGGTGCTAAGTGCCTTGGAACAAGAAATGATTTACCTGCAGCTTAAAGAAAATTACAGTGCAAAAGAAGAAGCAATTTGCCTAAGGTCACTTAGGAGAATCAGAACTACTATACATGTCATGTGAATCCAGTTCCTGCGGCTTGCCTCCTAACCTCGAGTTCTGCCTGTTGCATTAAAACACACTTCACCTAGCCTCTCTGGTTAAACACTACCGCTGCAGGGAAAAGCAGGTCTTCCCGAGATAAACAGACATCAAACTCACTCTTTGCAAGGAAGAAAAGGTTAGGCTTGATAGCTCGCCTGAGCAGATAGATCTGTGAAGAAAGGTTACCCACATGCAGAGAAAAAGCCCTCAAAGGACAGGGTCGCTCCTATCTCAAAGGGCGATTCTGCACTATTAGTTGGATTGCTTGACTGTCCAAGAGAAAACATCTGTGGAAATCAAGCAACTGGCATTTATGGTTTGTCCATGCTAATCTATAAGGATGAAACCTGCTCATGCTGGTCATTTAAGCATCCACTGATTCCCTCAGTCATGGAACAAATGCTGGCATGTCAGTAATTTAAAAAAAAAACGAAAAATATAAATGCCTTTTGAGGTATTCAGCAGCCTGAACACCTGCTGGGAAATGCAGAAAAGTAACAGCCCATATTAAGGCTATTGTACAAAAGGTTTAAAAGAGATACTGACTCTGCCTTATGCTAGATCTACCAAAACTTACACATTGAAAATAATTACATACAATATACACCCCCAAAAGGGAAGAAACTTTTCTAACATTGATTCAGAGTGTGTACAATTTTCCCCAGGAGCTCTCTCTACTCAACTTAGTCATAAATCTTCTCCATGGATAAAGCAGCCGTAACAGCCAGCAGGCAAAAAAACATCACAGCAATGAAATACTAAAGAAAAGTGACTTTAAGGATCACATGGCAGCTAAGGACAAGGCAAATACAACTTATAATAACTAAAGGAATAGAATTAAGTAAAATGAGACTTGGATCCTAGTATTTTAGGCAGATTTCGACAAATACAAGAAAGACAATACTGTTAAAAGATAGTTTTCAGAGCCTATTTCATATTTCACTATTAATTCAAACAATCAGGAAAACTAATCTCATTAAAGACAAATTCCACATTTCAAATCTGTAATAGCCCTTCGATCTTTATGCACTAGCTTTATCTAGTGTTACTATATTTTCTCAATTTGCACAGTTTTCATTAAATGATACCCAGCAGAGTCCAAGGCTGTAGTCATGATCTGATTCTAAAATTTCTGTCCTAGAAGAGAGTAATGACTGGAAATTGATGAAGAGTTCTATATCTGGTTCAATCCTAAAACCAAATCAGAGCAGATTGTTTCATTACTATCCATCATCTATTGTGTTAGCCACTGGATGCTGACAAAGCACAGTCTCTCGTCCACCTTTCTAGTTTATTACAGTCCACCTTGGAGGTAAACAGAGGAGAGGAAGGCAAGGATTGACCCTGCAATCAAAATAGAGTTTGCAGCCTGGCATTAGCACTCTCTGAGAGCTCATTATATTGCACAGAATCCATAGAAATATAAATTGATGCATTCTCCATTCTGTCTCAGATTTTTTTTTAACGCACAACCAAAATACTTCCTAGTGTTCAATACTTCACTTGGTGCCAGAAATTAAGTGTACTTCATAAAGCTCTCTGAGGTATTTAGAAGTCTTTTGTACACTTCAACAAATACTGGAGTTCAGTTACACTTCATTTCTAAAGGTCACAAAAGCTTTTACACTGCTCCAGCAAATGAACTTTTCTTGGGATCTCTATCTCATCTGAAAAAAAACATACATCATTCTATGCATGTGACAAAACAAGAGGTTTGTAATCCTTGACTCTTAGCAGCACTCATGAAGGCTACATCAAAAACTACATTTGAGCCCCAAGCAATAGCTGACCCTTTAAGCCACAGCAAATAATTTTACAAGCCTACAAAGCAACTGTATAAACAACCTAAAGTGAAGAACCACCTGAACTTGACTTCAGGAAGGACAACTGGAACTATATAAGCTATAGAAACAAATGTAACTGTACCTGAATTGCTTCAGTACCATATATCAGATCTTCAGCTCAGTAAACTGGCAGGTATTAGACTGAAACTTCTATCAGGCTGAATGCTCTCCAATAGGTGTTGTAAATTGCCCAAAACCTAGAGTAACCTGAACCCAGGTGTAACCATGTAAGGGCAATTCCTATATTCCTGAAGGAAACCAATAGAAAAGGTATCTTCTTTAAAAAACAAAACAAGAAGTTTCTGTCACCATGAACACTAAGTCTCATAGTCTATTAGATCTCAAGCAACAGAAAAATTCTTCATTAGATCGGCTGTCAGGTGAGTTTAGTACGAAATTTTAGCCTAAAACATACTTCATTTTGTGTCTTTGCTACACAGGGTCTTCAGTAAAAGAAATCAGTGTAAGTCAAACTTATTCTCTGAGTAGCTAATGCAGGGATGACAAAATGTAAGGCAGAAATTTTTGCTTCCCATTGTCACATGCACATAAGTACGAAAAACTTCACAAAAGGTGGTTCTTGGCACTTCATAGAGCAAACTTGAGGAAAATGTTTTAGAACAATCTACCTGAATAAAGAGAAAAGGATGAACTCTTTACTCCTTTTTAGTTTCATTGGAGTTACACCTGCTGTACCAAGCACTCTGCTGTTGTGGATGTACCTGTGGAACTGGGGGGGTTTCCC
Source organism: Apaloderma vittatum (assembly GCF_000703405.1). Taxonomy (NCBI): domain Eukaryota; kingdom Metazoa; phylum Chordata; class Aves; order Trogoniformes; family Trogonidae; genus Apaloderma; species Apaloderma vittatum. The sequence continues at coordinate 21,026 of NW_009716509.1, forward strand.
CTCCATTCAGTCATATTAGTATTCTTTGTTGCTTCATATGAAAGAATCTTACATAAAAGTACATATTAGTTTACTAAACATCTCCATGTTTGTCAGGTAAGAGAAATTATCAGCCTAGCAATATCCTGTGCTGGAAGTCTGTCTGGCTCTTGACAAACCGAATCTGAATCCTAACTACAAACATGCTTTCCCAGAATAAGCACAGCTGAAAATCTGGATCTTCATTTCTCAGCGTAGTTACCTAAAACAGGACAAACGTATCCCAGATACATATACACACCTGTATTTTAAGGAATTCAACATTTGGACTATTTTCCCAATTAGGGATCCAGGGCGTTACAATTCAAGTAACATTAAAGTACAGGCAGAATACGCTTTTGAAAACAAAAGATATGACTTTGTTTCAATAGCTCAGCAATGCCTTGCATGCAAAATATTCAATATTTTAATGGAATACTGCGAGGAACAAGAGGCATTGGTCAGGCATTCCTCACCAATGAAACCCATGGACTTCATCTAGCTGTGGAAGACCATCACTGGGCCAGGAGCAGTAGTGACCACTTCTACCCTGAACCTACCAGAACTGCTGCAGCCCTCTGGGACAATGGAGCCCAGAGCAAAGCTGAGGAGAAAAGGCAGTCTCAGGCATAAAGAAGGCAATCTGTGCAACAATCTCCTGGAGAACATTAGCGTTCACCCACCTTAGAACCACTCTTTTATCTGAAGGGAATCTTTCATCACTACTTGAGATGGAGTGGTGGATGAAGGGTGAGTGAGACCATGACTAATAGGCTTCACCCAAACAGTCCCATCGTACAAATACTCTTATTATGCAGAGAGAACTCCTATGTGATCTACAGAGGACCTTAAACTAAGCCTGTTCTCACATGTTTTTCTGAATATGGATTGATTTAAACAAGTGCTTTTGCTTAAAGCAGGGGCTTAAGTAGCAGAAAAATCAATAGAAGCATTTATCAGGAAAAGGTAAAAATCAGTTTCTTTTGATTTAAAATGAACACTGTGGGCAAACTAGGTTCAGAGTACATCCTATGAAAATAGAATTAGTAGTGGAAGGCTGGGTAATGTAATTAGCTAATTCTTAGCACCAATCTTTCAACATCAACATAAAATCCCTCTACAGCTAGAGTGCTGTCAAATTTCATTAGCAGTAAAGCCAAAAAAATCAGTAAATTAAGTGCTGGAGATAAACTCTTATTTAGCTGGTCAATAGGCAGTAACTACAGCAGTTCTGGAATTTGTTTGGGGATTAGTAGGACTCATAATGAGAGGTTTACAAGAGTAATAATCCTGCACAAACCATTTCTTAATGTACTTTTGTGTAAAAATAACAGTAACTACATTAGTACATAGATATGCCTTGAATACACATGCTCAGTCTTGGAACAACACGTGGCTTAGGGTGAGAGGAAGTCTTCTGTGGTGTAAGCAAATTGGTCACAAACTGAGGGTACCCCTGACTTTTTTTGCTACATTTTTAACTTGCAGCCACTGTCCAATGTTGTCACCCTTTCCATTTTGTTCTCTTACCTGCTCTCTCCTTTTCCTCTTCTTCCTCTTGCTACTCCCTGTAGTTATCCTTCCTGAAGTAGCTGGCTTAAGGTGACTGATGAGTCTTTGACACCTGCAGGTTGCAGCATGAAGCTCACCTCTTGAGCAGACCTTCCCGAGAGGGTCAGAGGCAAGTGGGGCTTGTGCTGTTGAATACGGTCCCTGGGAACAACAGTGGGAACAAAGAGACGCTTTAGAAGCAGAGAACTGTGACACTGACGTCAGGGCTGTTGCACATCAAGATTTCCATGTACCGCTGGCACATCTTAGAGCTCTTTAATGTCTTTTCTCCAGAAGAGCTGCAGAGGCAGTACAGACTAGAAATGACACTGCCAAGTAAGGGCTGCCCACCTGCTGTCCTCAGAGGTCCCAGTGGCAAAACGACATCAAAAGCAAACAAACCACATTTTTTCCAGTATTTTCTGTGCTGCTTTAGGTGTGCTCAAGCTGACATGGAGCAAGTAAGACACTGCAGCAGTAAAGCCATACTGTTCTGTTTCACACATACCAGAACGGGTATCTTCAGACAAGGGCTAGGATTCAGCACAGGCAAGTCACACCAGAGGCTGACAACTACAGAAGGACAGCTGGACAAAAAGGTACATGCAGAAGAGTGGTGTTCACAGGTTGTTTTTTTTTTAGCAAACCTCAGCTGTCTTTTCTCACCATTCATCTGTCAGAAACTTTTCTTTTTCAAACTGCTCCAGCCTCCCCTCTTTGCCATTTATTTCCCAGCAAGGCTGTTGCTTGTACAGAAAGACCTGGAGGTGACGGAGGCAAGGTTCTGCTCTCAGATGCAGTGAGTGCAGGACTGAAAGGCAGAGATGTTTGCCCAGATGAACATGATCCCAAGAGCAGAAGCTTCCATTTGATCCAGGGATCATGCTGTTTTCATGCCCATGCATCCATTTAACAATGGGACTCAATGACCTTAAATGTCTTTTCCAAAATAAATAATTCTATGATTCTATATATTTTCATTCTCCCATGTCCAAGCTCACTAAAATCAGCAGATGGATATTCCCTAGCCTCCCTGAGGACCTCGGACCTCACATGCCTGCCTGATGCGCACCCACAGGATTGCTCTCCGCACCGGGCACAGCAGCAGCAGCCATTTCCATTTGAGAAATAGAGCACAGCGCAAGAGTTTAGCAATTAATGTGCTATTACAGAATACAAGAGACTAGTCATTTCCTTCCCTCCTCAACTTTCAGCCCCTCACCTCCCATCTCCCAATAGCGCATACATGGGCCCAGTCAACGTCATATTCTCCCTGTCCTGTCCAATTAATTTTGTTTGGTTTAAGCTAAATGTAACAGCTTCAACAGGAGAGTGGCTGAAGACCCCCCACAGCACCCTACAGCCTGGCACTTCCTTCTGTCTTGGGAGATAGAGGGTTGATCCCTCCACCTGCAGAAGGGGTTAAACTTGGCAGCATGATCTCACCATAAAGTTGTCCCGTAAAGAAAAGAAAGGGACACTGGCATCATTGCTCCAGATAAACAAGCAGAGAGGGCCAGTCCCTGCTGGTTTTCTGTTTTGCAGGGGAGGGGGGAGCAGGGAAGGTGAGAAATTGGTGCCTCAGGGCACCAATACATCAAAATCCTCTGTGGATCCACCAGAAGGGACTTGAGCTGGTATTTTAGGGAAAGCAGTGTAAAAACCAGGTGAGAAGTCCAGTACATTCCTCGTGTCCACTGGCAGTATGCAGATGGTGACAGCTTCACTCCCAGGACTATTGACTTGGGAGAAGTGATGAATCATGTACAACTGAAGAGACTTTGCTGTCCCTCAGGATTTTCCATGTAATCTAGCATGTCTCTCGTGTAATGGCACGAAAATATATTGGGCTTTTTGTTTTTACTCTGCCCAGAGAAACAAGTTGTCAGAATACAAACAGTAATCTGATATTTACAAGGCAGGATCATGCCACACTTTGCTGAAGGATGTTTTGATAGGTCTTTTCATATATTATTTCTGACTGAAGCTGGTAATCAAACTAATACTTAGTGACTAAACCAGTGGCAGCCACTCAGCAACCCGACTGTGTTCCCATGGCACAAAACAAGAGCAAAATATGAATTCCCTCCGGTTTCCCTCAATAGAAGGGGACACGGAGCATTCTCCAGTACACATGGGAGACCACTTAAAATGTCAAACTCATCTCCAGTAGACTGATGCTGATGCCATGACACCAGCTGTTTCTAAGGAGAGCATATATCGAGAGCAGAATGTGTTGCTGATCTTCTCTTATATTCAATTTCAGATGTTTATGGTCCAAAGAAGGAAAAAACAAGGACATTTTTTGCTGTAACAATCCTCACCACCCAGCTGCACTCTTCAAAGGTAAATATAGGTCCAAACGTTCTCCCCATTCCCAAATCAGCTCCTAGCTGGAGAATTATTTGTATGACACTTACTCAAAAACTTTATAGGATAAACCAGAAAAAGATGGATACGAAGATGCCAAGCATGTATCACCATAGGGTGGTTCGTTCATATTTAAGGGGCAAAAAAAAAAATTAATTTTACTGAATGTATGGCCAATTATTTGCAGCATCAGAATTAACATAATGTTAATTATAATGTATTTCTTCAAAAGGCGACTGCTGTAGTAATTACATAAGGCATTCTAAATGGGAAACAAAGCCAATCACAAATTTCAGATGTTATTTTATGCAAATACTGTAGCTCTAGCATTCTGAGTAATTCCATTGTGAGCTGAATTGTCCATTTCTGATGCTATGCATAATTGCATAACCATTTATTTCCAATAACCTATTATTTATGTGCAATTTCTTTTGTCCTTCTAAATGCTATGAAGCCATTTAGAGAAACCACTTACATGACAACTTACCAATTTTCCTTATAAAATCTTGTATTTCTTTGGACTAGTTGTACACATAATTAAATGCCAACTAACTATTATGTTCATAAAAGTTAGCAAAAGTCTGGAAACTCCAGCAACATAATATTCCATTTAATCCTAAATAACTATTTCTAAAAGGAAGTGGTGTATAAATAATCACCCCAGAACATAATCAAATTACATGCGGTTTTACCATTAAAGATTAGTGAGCACATGTATCAATATTTATATACACAAATAACAGCCACCATTTTCCAGACCATCCCCAAAACCAAACTCATTCACTGCTTTACTCTTCCAGTGCACCGATAACTGCAGCCACATACACATATGGCCAGCAGCACATCCCTGAGCAGCCCTGTGGCACCACGCATTTACCCCTCCATGTTCACCTTGGGATACACCAATGCTGCACTTGGCCACTGGGCCACCGTTTGGCTCAACGCTGGCAGGCTGGATCACTCAAGCCTGTTGCATCCATGCTGTGGGGCTTGGCTTTGCTCTGGGTCACCCTGCCAAGCACTGGCGTTGCTCAGAAGGGCTGCGCTCAGGCTCTTGGCCAGCACAGAGGTTTGGGCCCCACCACATCCAGCAGTGGTGGGGAACGGCTGCTCCTCCTGGCACTGTCACACGGGCTGAGAGGCTGCCACTGGGCCACATATATTTACTGCCATGTCCCTACCACCTGAGTGGAATGAGGCAGCCCACTGTTGCCAGCAGCACAGAAGAGCACGACACCATCTGGTATCTCTGCCACCTTTGTACTATAGACACCAAGAACACCCTGGGTTCCTCAACCCTAGAAGCGGCACCTGGTGGCACCCACCTTCAATTCATTGCTCGCCTCATGGCAACTCTAGCTACACAGATAAAAAGTACTGCCACACTGGAGACCCTTTAGGCCCACACCACAGGCACTGGTACAGGCTGTTGATTTCCATACCTTCAGAAAGTCAAGCCCTGCAGAGCTTGGCACCTCCTGCCTGCCCCCAGACAAAGACGATGCTATCACCAGGATACCAGCCTGCAACACGGCATTCTCCTTGTCAGACAGTGAAGAGCCCAAATGCTTATTCTTTCACAGCCATTGAGAAATTCAGTTAATCTGGGCTTTCAATGAAAACAGAAACAATATGGAAAGACTGCAACAGCACTGAAAAGTGCCAAGGAGAAGACAGAGCTGGCACATGCTCTCTGGAGTGCACAGAATAACTCACAATCTTGTCAGTGCAAGGCAATACACTCTCCCCATCCCACAGGGAGTCAGGGAAGATCTCTTAGAGAGGACCTTAACCGCAGCACCCCAGAGTAAATGCACAAGAGCTACTTGCTATGGAAAGCCACTTGTCCTAACCACAGATCTAAACAAACCAGGCAAGTGCTCTGACAGCCCCCTCAAGGAGAGCAACGGGAGAACAGCCCATCTACAAACCAAGCAGCCCAGCTTGGCAAGTTCAAGTGAATGAGAAGCATCCAAGAACAAGGCTTATGGTGCCCAGCACACTGAATGGGAGCAGCAGAGGGCAGGCAGACATCGTTGCAACTAACTTCTAGAAAAGACTGCAAAATGAAGGACATCTGAAAATTCACCTTCCCCCACTCAGTGCCAGGCAAAGATGAAGGAGCTGGAATGCTGAGCCTGAAGGCACTTCTTGGGCTTTGGCAACTACCTCTCCCTGTAGCCTTCAGTAATTAGTATGTAGGTTTCCTTCAAAACAGCTTCTCTGGCAGATGACTTGTGGTGCTATTTTAAATAAACACATCTGATTTTATGTATGCAAATCCTTTCTTAGATCCCTTTTTGTCAATGTCCACACCATCTTTTGGAGGCATAGTGTGGAAGTAGCCCAATAATAAACTTGGCCTATGGCCCTTGCTAACTTGAGTCCTTGGGGCTGCAGTAATTATGGCTACACAGCTCCCAGGCTAGAGATGACTCCTGCCTGGCCATCATGTCTAAGGGCAAACCACACAAAAAAACATTCAATGAACTTTATATCAAGCTCCTTTCCTCTCCTTAAGCACACCATAAAATTGCCGTATTATCGCAGTGGCTCCCGTGCCCGGGTCACTGTGCCTGGCGTTGTCTGAGGGAATGGCATGGTGGCCATGGGGTGCAGTGGGATCCACAGGGAAGGGAGATGCTGTCACAGGCAGGCCATGGAGGCAGAAAGCAGGATTCATTCCTGGGGCCTTCCGTTTCTTAAAATGACACTCCATGTACATTGATGTAAATGACTGTAAATGTAATCCGTGGGCTCATAAGCTAAGAGGAACACAATTTGCCCAAACAGATCTCAGCCTAACTTTTGGGTTCTTTGGTTTCAATTTCTTCTGTTCTTTTGCAATGAGTTGCTGCATTTGGTGTGATTTCCCTTTTTTTTCCAGCTGAACTGCTCCTTACTCAATTAACATTTTTTGCCATATTGACTCTTTTGACACACTTTCCTTGATGCATCAGCATCCACCTGTGATACTGAAAGGCTGCAGCATCACTGTACCCAGGCTAACACTGCCTCATCTGTTCCTCTTACCCTCAGGGATTTTTACTGAATTTTGGGCTTTGAGCAGTTTTCCATCTGAAGGAAATTCAAGCTATTTCCACTATTGTTATTCTGGAGGGTCAGTCATACCAGCAAATAGCTTTGTATTTACAGCTATTAATAATGATATTTACTCTACTGCATTACATAGCTGTCTTTCTTTATTAATGCATTTTTCATCTCCTTTGGTGCCCTTGGGCTTTCAGCACACAATTTGTTTGTGGACAAAGCACTTGTATGGCCCTATATCGTAAACCATTCAAAATACCACCAGTGAAAAACGCAACACGAGAGAGCCCTCAGGGCCTGTCCTCCACTGCACAGAAACTTTCAAATCACTCATATATAAAATACACATTCTGTCTCTTGTGCTTCAGATTGTTTATTTAAAGTGGCAATAGTCAGGGCGCAGGGGCCAGAGAAGCATAAAACGGGCTGCAAAAGCAATTAAGTGCCACAGAGATACTCGCATTTGCTAACAGCAGAAGATGGTTTATTGCCCTGTTTACTTCTCCACCACAAATACCATGCTCCGTACGACAAGAGGAGCCCTGAGCAAACCCCCGTGCTTGGACACATTTGTTGCTCTGCCGAGGGTCTGCAGCACACACACACTTTCCACTAGCATCACCATGCAGGTGGCTTTCCCAAGGCTTTTTCCTCCGAATTATAATCTCCAGCCACATGGGGATCACACTCACCCAACATGTACAGCCTTCGCAGCCTCTCCCCTTTCCAGGCGCACTCGTTTTGTGTGCTCCCATTCCTCCTCATCCTCTCACACCGTGTATTTCTCTCTGGTAAGACCACAGCCAGGCTTTACTGCTAGAAAATCCTCAGGAGGTCGGGATTTAGACAGAATGGGGGGGGCACGTTTAACACTATCCTACAAGCACTGCTCACCCCAGGCATGCCTGTGGGTGTCTGTCGGTCACCAGGAGAGGACTGACTCCCCTGTGGTTTTGCTCCCAGCCCAGGCTGAGAGATGAACCGTGTATTTCAGACATGGCAGAACATCTCCTCTCACCTCTAAAAGTCGGCCAAGAGAGAAAATTCCTGCAGCAGGCAACTCCCAGGCCAGGAGGCTGTGGCAGCTACACAAGACTCCGCTTTTTCACACTGCCTCTGAGGCAAGGCGAGAGGGGATTTCCTCCCTCCACAACCTCCCCTCAGCATAGCAAGGGCCAAGGGCTCATGTCTGACATGACACCACCACCCGATTTCGGAGGGACTGGTATGGAGAGAAGCCCAGCCACCACAGCTGCTCCTTGGCCTACTTCGATTAACGTCTCTGTCCTCCTGAGGCAGGGCTGTCCTGTTTAACAGGAGACTATTTTAACAGCACCTTGGCGGTGGCAGCCATCACCAGGCCGCGCCCCTGTTCCCCCGGCCACGGGCAGACTGGCCCCCAGGGCCCCCTCACCCGCTGGCGTAAGGTGTCACCATCTCATGGCCTCGGTGCATTTAGTTTCTCCTTATATTCCCCTCAGCATCACAGCATTAAGGTAACTTTTCTCCGGTGATGCACAGATGGCTGACCGTGCCTCTGGTACCAGGGCAGCGAGAATGGTGGGTGTTGAGAAGCGTACACGTTGCAAGAGAAGACAAACTCAGTGGCTTGCCAGTGGGAAAAAATATATAAATGAACAAAAAGAACAAGAAACAGTTTTCTAAATAAATAACAGTGAGGCGAAAAAATGCTCCATGTCATCAGGAAAAATCCAGCATAGATTGTGTTGGGAAATCAGAAAAAAAATATGGAAAATGTAGTCAGCATAAATACTTGCCCAAAGAATCAAAGAAAAGACCAGCCCAGCTTGCAGAATTTATTCCGATCTCTCTCTTTACCTACAGAAAAGAAATAAAGAAGAGGGAAGAATAGAAGCACCCCATTTTTGGTTGTTTGGTGGAGTTTTTTAAAAGTTTTGGGGGACATATAGCTAATACTTAAGATTAGCTTGTATTTCATTTTTTTCCTCTGAGTATGAACACATTGCCTATGGATATACCAGAAATACACAATAATGAAACTATGGTTGACTTACCTGCTAGGGGAACACTAATGAGTGTTCTAGTAATGAAAACAGCTTCACTGGCTTGTAAAATACAAAACGGCAGGGAACTCGCTGGAGACTCCACAAGCATATGTCAATAAACTTACATTACTCACAAGTACACAATCCTCCCGAGACACTAGTTTCAGCCTCCTTTCATTTCTTGACTGCTCCTGACTTCCTCACATTTTGAGCAAAGTCAAATTTTCTATCTTCCTCAAGCCTCTGAAGTTTTTGCAGAAGCTAAATGATCATATAAAAAACTTGCCATTCAGATGCAAACTATTAGCTAATACTTCATATTATCCAACCTAAAAATACTACAAAGTGCAGCACCAATACAGGACAATTGTATCCATGAATATAAACATCTGAAAGTAAATATTCCAGCAGAGTGCTCTAGCAATAGACTCAGACACAGATCTGATACAGTATGCTCTCCTTAATAATGCTAGTTTTGTGTATTTCTCTCCTTTGCACCAATTCTGATAATACTAACATCGATAACACTCATTGACCAGTCTCATTTCAACACTTTCAGTGTACTCTTCCAATCTCTGCAGTATGTTAAAACAGAAAGTACTAATCCCCACCAAAGGTGATTGTTCAGCCAAAATTCAGACTTTAACCAAAAACCCCCACATTAGAACACAAGTCCAGGCATTTGCTGTCATAACAAGATTGCAATGATTGTATTTGATGTCCCCCTTAATTATAAATCCATCTGGCATCCCTTCTAATGGCCAGCCTACCCACAGGAAAAAAAAAAATTATTTGATGTTCCTGTGGATGTCATATGTGCCCTGTACTTTTACAGCACTTCTACTGCAATTCAACATTAATTAGCTTTCCAATTAATGTACTGCACAGTGCTGCAATATGAAATACTCACATTTTGTAAATGAGAAAATTGAGCTCAGTTCTGTCTGCTTTGATCCAATTTTACTTTTATTTTAATTCAGTACCAGAACTCTCTTCCCTTTTGGTTGAGTTATTGACAACCTCAATATACACAAGGGAGCCATCTCTTGCGTACAAATGATACATTTCTGCTTCTCTTTTCTGAAAGGATCTACAATTTCTCTCTTTCATTATCATTTTAGTGTACTTTCCTGCCTTATGATTGCTACTGAACAGCTCATAAGGGAAATGGAGGCGAAAGAAGTACTAATAGAGCAGCTTTTACCAGTTACCATAAAGGTAGACATCATAAATACCTACAACTGCTGGAAAATTCTAAGTGTAAAGCAGGTCACAAATACAGACAAAATGAAATCAAAACTGTGGTCAGCAAGTAAAAAACCCTCTTCTTTAGAAGCTGAATGATCCGACATATTCCTTAAATGTTGCATGTCAAAAATACTGCTTAAAGGCTTACTGCGGAGTATCATAATAAAAAGAAAAGCATAAAAGCAAAAACATATAAAGTGTAAAATAAGGGAATGGAAAATACATATCCAAAATTGCTCCCTATGTGTATGGCTGAAAGAATGTATTAACTGGTGATTTTCCACAATGAGGACCTTAATTTTTCTGTTGGGTTTGAACCTTTTTCTTAGTTTAGCTGCTCTCAATAGCTGCAGTCATTGCAGGCTACTGGATTTGACCTTCAATGCCATCATTTCAAAGCACTTCACAGCGCTTTCACATCCTGAATGTGTTTCAGTGCTTGAGGAAGGTACAAATGCTTCCCTTCTCTGGTGACATCATGTCTAGCTTTCTTCTCTGTTACCCCACCACATCATTTTTAACAGAACCAAACCTACAACACACAGAAAGCTGAAAAAAATATCCATCACTAAAACCAACAGTCACTAGTCTCATACTTCATGTTCTTTAATGCTCATTAGCCGGCAATTACCAAGTACGTGAATATGTGCTAAGAAGAATACGCAGATCAGACTGAAGGTCACCTATAAAATATTCCCTCAGATAGCTAAACAACCTCAGTTTAAATAACCTTGCTGGTCAAAAGGTGTAAAAATTTAACAGTAGCCTATTTAGCATCTTGAGATAGGATTTTCTCATGAACTGACCTGGAATACACAGAAATAGGGTAACTTAAGTGGACAGGCTGGCTATTATTGACCTCCCAGTAATTCAGATAACCTACTTTAATAGGAAGTAGTGCTCCTGTTTCAACATCAGTCTCAACTGAAGTCTTCTGAACTTCTTTTATTAACTGCTTAGCAATGATTTTGACCTACTGCGGCAGCAGATACAGCTGAGGCAAATAGCCATGGAATGCTGCTGTTTTTTTCCAGGGCCATTGTAAATCTTACATAGAACCTTAGATTTGTTTGGTATAGTTTTTGCACCCGAAATTTTCATTTGTTTGGTATTAACCCCATTCACTCTGATATGGTTTGGTTTTGTGTTTTCTGTTTTACTTTTCAATCCTCATTGGTACTCCACTTCTGATTTACTTATTTTAAACGGCCATCATTATTATAGCTGCCAATTTTGAAAGGAAATTAACATCTTCATTGATCCTTTCTTCCCACCATGTGCATGTCAGTCCTTGGGACACTGGCATCTTAGCTGGTCAGCCTAAAGGACGAACAGTTGGAGGGTTTTTGTGCCATCAGTGACCTGTATATTTTCATTGCTACAGCAAATACAGCTAGAACAGGAGAAGAAAATTAAAAGAGGAATATGCTAGAAAAGGCAGACAAGATTTGTGAAGATTCAACTACAAAAAGACAAGACATTCCTAACTATGCATTAAGTTAATTTGTCTTAATCATTCCTTTGTCACCGTGTCTTGGGTTACAATATGTAACCAAAAATGTGTAATTCTATTTTCATCTGTTGAAACCGCTTGGAAGATTTTTTTTTTTCATTTCTTGTTAACTCCAGGGGCAGGTGCTTTTGTTAGTGGGTAATCACGGGTTAACGATGGGTAGCCTGGTGGTAGCCGCCCCCAGCCCGCCGGAACTTCGGGGGAGGTGGGGGTGGGGGTGAGGAGGGGTAGACGCTCGGCCGAGGGAGCCGGACTGGGGGA
>NW_009716509.1:33101-42716 GCF_000703405.1 Apaloderma vittatum
TGTGCTTTAGCCCCATCCCCACTGGACTCCTCTCCCGAATCACCCGGAACAGCATCTGCCACTCCAGCAGGACTGTAATCTGGATCTATTTGGACTTTTTTTTGTGTTTCCCACGTCAGGTATTTCCCACACCAGATACTCTATCGGGGTCTGGGATTATTTGTTTCTTGTTTTTTTTTTTTTCCCTCTGTATCATTACCCTTGTAGTTTGCAATCTCTCAGTAAAGAACTGGTATTCCTATCCCCCTATCTTTGTCTGAAAGCCCCATAATTTCAAAGGTACAGCAGTTCGGAGGTGTGTGTGTGTGTGTGGAGGGGTTTACAGTCCCGTGTTCAAGGGAGGCTTTCCCCTGTCTTCTAAACCAAGACACACCGGCAGACTTTTTAAAAGGGATTCTCATTACCACTGGGAATTTGCTGTGTTTACGTAACATCAGCTAAAAAAGTGTGAAGCATAAGTCCACATAGAGTCCATCTGTGTCAAAACCTCAATTCATATACCACACCTAACACAATTACTTCACAGACAGAAGATGACAAACTATGAGGAGGAAGACTGTAACCTCCCTGACAGCTAAATTAGCAGCTGTGTGCCTATTAGAAACATATTCCTTCTCTAAGTACTTTCTCCTTTGTATTCCTTATCTTCAGGGATTAAGAAATGCCTCTAGCTGGGGAAACACTCAGAGACTGGTGTTTAACCAGCCTCCCAAGGGACAACTGCAGCCTAAAAATCTACGTACTACTGTCGTGCATAAAGTAACCCAGGCAAACTCTGACAACCCAGGCAAAGGCTCCATTTCCAGAGTTATGAAAGCAGCACACACACCTTTCTTTCATGTCTAAACAGTTCCCTCTTTTAATGTAAAACTTTACATTAAAACTATAAATTATATATGAACACTATGAATTTAGAAATGAAGAATCAAAATGACACTTCATGATTGTTTTAAAATAACTCTTGGAAAATCACATACTAAACACATCTCCAGCGATTTCAACAGGTTTAACTACTGCATATATATTTCACGTAGGACTCTACCAGGTAACATGAAATCATAGCTAAACATCAATGTTAAAAAAGCAAGTGAGGCCAAAGAACTACAGGTCATTTAAGAGAATCCAATGAAATCAATGATACTTACCGAATGAGCAAGGATTCCCTGTTGTAGCAGACAGATGCGCATATGCTGCCTTAAACATTTCTTGGCATTTTACAAAACCCCAGCTTGGTCAAAAACAAGACCTGGGCGGGACATGACACCTGTGTAAATTACAACAGCAGAAAGAGGTTTGCAAATTGCATGGATTTTCAATTTTTTTTTAAAAGTGTTGTCCTGGTTTCTGTTTTATTTCACAAAAGTGAATGAAAAGCAGCCTGAACATGAGGCAGTTTTGTAAAAGAGGTTCAGGCCTTGCAGTACATCACATTTTAACTTCTCTCCCAGCTTAGTTCCTTCTAAGCACACTCTGAACTTGGCATCCGTTTCCTGGTTCTGGGCTTCAGTGAAAAGATTTTTCCAGTCTCCAACAACACCTGAGATACAAAGAAAAGTAAAATATTACCCTTGTCTATAAGGACCAAGGAGTATGTTTTAAAACAAAAAAAATACATTGTCTCTCTTATATTTCAGGATAATCCTTTTTTTTTACCCCTGCAATAAAAGAATCTCTGACCCAACAATACATTCTTAGTTTGCTTTATGTTTGGCGCCCTCAGTAGAATGTGAACATAAAGTGAACATAGGAAGCTACTGGTCTGCCTTCACAGCTTTGGCATGTGCCTTGTGCAGCTGGCACATGCCAACTGTTGAGAAACCAACACAGAAAGTTCAAAGATTTGGCTTTTAACTATAAGAGCTTTCATAGAATCATAGAATGGCCTAGGCTGGAAGGGACCTTAGAGATCATCTAGTCCAACCTCCCTGTTTTTGGGCAGGGACGCCACCTCTCGACTAGACCAGGCAACACATGGGGACCAAGCGGGAATTGAACCCGCGACCTCGGTGTTGGTCCTTGTTGCCAACACCGCACTCAAACCACTGAGCTTTGTGCACTGCAATCAGATACTGCCCTAAGACACAGTCTACTTTTAACCTAGATTTTGGAGAGTCAGCAGTCTGAGGTTGTCTGACTCTGCAGCTCTATCCCAATCGATGACTAGAAGACAGATCAATCAGTGTAGTGCCCGGATTCCACATTTTGACAGAGGTTCAGAGGCAATCACAAGACTTATTTAGAAAACCCAGGAAGAAACATCTGTGGAGGCACTCAGGCTATACCTGGTACTCGTAGAAGCTAAAATAAATATTTTTTTTTGTTTTATCTGGCACTTACTGCATACCACAGCTGCAGGGTGTGCTACTTGTAGGGCACTTCTGCCGATCACATTATACAGGGCTTTACCAAATGGTGCTGTCCCTTCTGATGAAATTGAGTGACTGACCTGAAGCACAACCAGTGCTTCTTAAACAACTCCCAACCCAACCTTGAAAATTATACAGAAAGATTGACCACCCACTGACCCAAATTCCTGTGTGCCCAAGACGCAGCACTATGATTCACCATCCGGGCAAAATATAAATTTATCTTTGCGGAAAAGAAATGAGCGAACAGCACCACGAGTCTCCTGAGCCTTATCCTTCACTGCTCAGAAAGTGGCCCTGTCTGCAACAGCCTGGATCTGCTTCGCCATTGGGGAGAATCCAAAGAATTCAGCTATCTGCTTTACACTGGCAGTCAGGTTCTGAAAGCAATACAGTGAAAGAGAGACATGAAATATGCTTCCTCTAAAAACAGGAGTTACTCACTTGGGAAAGCCACCCTCTATTAAACAATGTATTCTTTTCTTTCACAGGATGTTTTCTGCATTACACCAAAGCTCAGCTTTTTTATAGTCAGACTGAACTTGATGCTAAAATCAACTTGATTTTGCTCTTTCGGAAACCTGTGCATTTTGCTGTTAATTTCAGCAGATTCCAAGAAATGGGCTCAGACGTGTTTTACCTGTGAGTACACATCTGCTTTACATCTGTTTTCATATATTATGGTCATAATATTCTCATCCTCAATGTGTTTCTTCCAAATGACAGCATGATCAAAATAAGATCTCCAGGTGACTGTAAGGAAGAGAAAAAAGCATCAGTGTGACCTTTTCTTACTGGGTACTTGTTTCTCTCTGACTGAAGAATTGCCTTCTGTTGCCTGTTGGCTACATCAGTGCAAACAAATGGCAAAGTCTGTCCTTTCCATGGTACTGTACTGTCCCACAAAATAACAGAGGCCTCCTCTATGTGCCTTCCCTCTACCACTATATTGTCATTTAAACATCTTTTAAAAGTCAAAACCAGACATCAGTCTAAACCTAAAATCCAGGCTACTGATGACGGGTGCAGAAACAGTAAAGACAATAGTCATTTCATTATCACTTCAGATCTGTAGCATTTCCTCCATCACTAAGTGGCAGAATTTTGACCTGATGCCATTGTCAAGCTGCCATGCAACCCCTTCACCCTTGCCTGGAAGAGCAAAATGCCCAGAAGCAGAGCATCTTTGGACATTCTCTCTATTCCAGCATTCAGCTGCCTCCTTTATCATGATCTATGGCCATCAGTAAACTAATTATGACACAGCTGTTTTCCCACTGGCCCCATTTGGTCATTTTTAATTTTTATTTTTATTTCTGTTACTTCTTCAGTTACATTCAGTAACTATAACAATACCTTTCCCATTCATGAACTCTGAGAAGAACTCATCCCAGGAGCTGTAAGTGGGGACGCTTGGTGCATTGCTGAGGAAATGGAAAAATGAAACAGCTGTATCTTTAGGGTTTCAAAACAGCCCTAGTATCTGGAGTGGAAGAAAGAAGTCAACAACTTTAGATCACTCATTTCCCCTGGCAACCAAAGTAAGAGTACAACCAAACATTCTGCAATCAATAACATACTTGGGGTTATAAAATATTGTATTAGTTAAGGCATGGAGAACGAATTTATAACGTGATCCTAATAAAGGCCTTGTTGCCACTTCTAAGATTTGCTTATATCACGAAGCAATTGTAGAAAGCAGCAACTGGAGAAAATTGTAATACTGACACTGAATACTATCACATAACTACCTAAGACCTCGGAAATTATTAGGAACCATTTGCCAAAGCTCTGCTAGGAAAAGCTCTGTTTGACTCTCCTTCAGGAAACCACAGCTGTGATAATCATCTCCCATTTTTCAAAGCATGGCAGTAATGTATTTGAAATCCTAAGAGACTGTAATCCTCAGAGAAGTGTAAACACCTCCAAAAACATGCTATAAACATTATTTTTTTTTTCTTGTACACACTGTAATTCATCCTGTCTCATACAGGTAAAAATATCAATGAAACACGGAAAAAATCCCCACTCCTTAACCAATTATTTCCTTCATCTGTGGTACATCTCGTAAGTGCTACGTATGTGCCATTATTCAGTGGCCAACTACCAGAAATATTAAAGTTTTAGCAGCGTGACTCTTTGCAAGGAGACAGTCAATATCCTAGAGATACTGTTGCCACACGCATTCCCACCACAGCTGTGTGCAGAAAAGAGTAGCGCAAAAGAGGAAATGGTGACACTCCAGCCATTTCTGAGCACTGCAACAGCCTCTAGATCTGTTCTTGTTCATGTCAACTGCAGCAGCCCTAGGCGTCATGGGACATCCACTGTCTCCAAGCTGCTTTCCCCCGGTGCCACCTGCTTGGGCACAAGGGAGGGATGTGGCCCCAAATCACTCTTGCATGCTGGTACTGTCAGAGAGATGAGGTTTGTTCTTTAAAAAAGAAAAAAGCCGACCTTGGCTTTGTTCTTGAAAATAGACTTGGGAAGGCAATCATAATTCAGATGTGTTGCCAACATCCTTGGAGCCTGAATCTGCTTCATTCTCTTTAGAAATAAACAGAACCGTAAGTGAGAACAGGTTTATTACATGGGTGCAGCAATGATCTGTGAGTTGCTTGTGTGAAACAGCCCCTAACCAAAAGACATTACTCATCCAAGATTATCTTTTTTCCCCTCTCAGGAGAAATATCTTTACTTGCTGCATGACTTCATTTTAATAACTTGTGGGGGGGGGTGTAGGAGAGAGAAAACAACAGACTTTAAGTGGTTCAGTAGCTTCTTTTCACTAACCTGATATTTATCCAGATCTCCACATTCAAAAAATGGTAGTTCTGTGCTTACAGGTTTACTCTGAATAGTCATAACTATCAAACCACTTAAAATCTGGACAAGTCAGTTCACACCTGCACCAAGAAACCCAGAGAATAAAACATAATAGAGGTTTATGTAAGATCTTAGAGCCTCCTCATTATGTGGCTTAACTCAGTATAATAGCCAGTCATCAAATGAAAAACAACACTAAAGCTCTCAAATTATTACAAACAAAGTTGCTGCTTTCTACAATTGCTCCCTAACTGCAACCTTATTGGCTCACTTATGTGAGCACTGGGGGCAGAACTGATTCAATGATGCACTTAATGTCTTTATTATGAATAAAATGGTGACAGACAATAAAGGCAGCTTTCCTGGCTTTTACATGAAAACATATGGGAAGGGTCTGGACAGGAGCAGAAACGAACGAGCAAGAAGCTTTGCTCATTCTGCCAAGGAAAGCATCTGCCTCTCTCCACTGCCTTGGGTCAAGGACAAAATGGAGTCATCTATTCAACGTCACTGCCAGTGCTTGTCCTCAATTGTGCCTGTTGCTGTCTTCACAAAGCACAGGCCAGAAGGAGTGCTAAAAGAGCTGTTACCCACAGGACACCTGCATCCCCGACACCTCTCACCCGCTGGAAGGAATCTTGCAGCAAAGCCTCCCCCATGCCGCATCTCGTTCCAGCACGAGCCTGGAGCCAGCTCCTGGAGCTGCGCTGTGGTGCCTGACTCCCCAAGGTACCCAGGAATCACATTTGCTCCACTGATGCTTTGCCGATTGCTGGCAGGACAGAGCGAGGGAACAGCATGTTCACCTTGGCCTGCAGCACCCTTCCCGCAGTCCTGTGGGGAGGCACCTGGAAGGCTTCCACCAGGCCCACGGAAATAGAGCTGTGGAGCTACTGCTGCCTCCTGCAAGCTGCAAGTCCCTTGTGAACACAGCTGCCAGAGGCACTAACAGAGAACACATAACACAAACAGCTTGAACCTCTCAGGCTTTCAGTGGAAAAGTATTCCCAAAAAGAAGTAACTTCCACACTGTGTCATATAAAGTGCCTTAGGATGCTTGGATAGAAGCAGCTGACATATGTCATATTTATTGTCAAAATAAGACATCATACAATGTCTTACAGTACATACAAATACTACATTTTACATTAGTACAAGAAAGATATGGACGTGCTGGAGTGTGTCCGGAGAAGGGCCACGAGGATGATCAGAGGGCTGGAGCATCTCTCCTATGAAGACAGACTGAGAGAGTTGGGGCTGTTCAGTCTGCAGAAAAGAAGGCTCCAAGAAGACCTTATTGTGGCCTTCCAGTATCTCAGGGGGGCCTACAAGAAAGCTGGTGAGGGGCCTTTTACGATGTTGGGTAGTGGTAGGACTAGGGGGACTGGATTAAAACTAGAGATGGATGAGTTCAGATTGGACGTTAGGAAGAAGTTCTTCCCCATGAGGGTGGTGAGACACTGGCACAGGTTGCCCAGAGAGCTGGTGGAAGCCCCATCCCTGGAAGTTTTTAAGGCCAGGCTGGATGGGGCTCTGAGCAACCTGATCTAGTGGGAGATGTCCCTTCCCATGGCAGGGGGTTGGAACTAGATGATCTTTAAGTTCCCTTCCAACCCTGACAATTTTATGATTCTATGATTTATACACCACCCAATGTCATACTTATATAAGATGTTCCATCACCTTTCCAGGGATGGAGGTGAGGCTGACCGGTCTATAGTTACCCGGGTCATCCTTCCTGCCCTTGTAGACTGGGGTGACATTCGCTTTCCTCCAGTCTTCAGGCACCTCTCGTGTTCCCCATGACTTACCAAAGATGATGGAGAGTGGCCTAGCAATGACTCCCACCAGCTCCCTCAACACCTGCGGGTGCATCTCATCAGGGCCCATGGATTTATGGATGTTCAAGTGTTCAGACAGATCCCTAACCCAGTCCTCCTCAACCAGGGCAAACTCCTCCTTTACCCTGACTTCCTCTGGGGCCTCAGGGGACTGAGGTACCTGAGGACAGTCTCCAGCAGTACAGACAGAGGCAAAGAAGGCATTCAGTAACTCTGCCTTCTTTCTATCTTCTGTCTCCAGGGCACCCACCTCACTCACCAGAGGGCCTACATTGCCTCTAGTGTTAGTTTTGCCGGCAATGTATTTGAAGAAGCCCTTTCTGTTGTCCTTGACCTCCCTCTCAAGGTTTAATTCCAAGGAGGCCTCAGCTTTTCTGATTGCCTCCCTACATTCTCTGACAGCAGTCCTATACTCCAGCCAAGTGGCCAGCCCTTGCTTCCGAAATTTCTATACCCTCCCCTTCCACCTGAGTTTTCCCAGCAGATCCCTGGTTAACCATGCAGGTCTCCTGGACCTCTGTCTTGATTTCCCACCTGTTGAGACGCACTGATCCTGAGTCTGCAAGAAGTGGTCCTTGAATACTGACCAACTCCTCTGGGCCCCTTTACCTTCTAGTACCCTGTCCCATGGGATTTCCCCTAGCAATTGCCTGAAAAGGCCAAAGTTAGCCCTGCTGAAGTCCAGTGCTGAGATCCTGCTTGGTGTTCTATTCCTATGGCACAAGATCCCGAACTCCACCATCTCATGGTTGCTGCAGCCAAGATTTCCCTCAACCTTCACTGCTTCAACCAGACTTTCCTTGTTGGTGAGCACAAGGTCCAGCAGCGCTCCTCTCCTGGTCAGCTCATTCACCATTTGCATCAAGAAATTATCATCAATGCACTGGAGGAACCTCCTGGACTGAGGATGGCTGGATGTCTAGGCTGCGTAGGCCTTCCAGCAAATATATAGGTAGGTGAAATCCCCCATGAGAACCAGGGGCTGTGACTGAGAGGCTACTGACAGCTGCATGTAAATAGCCTCATCAACTTTCTCCTTCTGATCAGGTGGTCTCTAATAGACACCCGACACAGTATCACCTATGCTAGCCTGCCCCTTAATTCTTACCCACAAATTCTCAACATGAACTAGTTAGTTGTTTATTATTTTTATCACTGCTCCTGTTGCACCTTTTCTCCTTTCTGCAAACCCCTGACTAAAAGATTTAGACTTCTGGTATGTCTAAAGCAATACTGTTGTGCAGTAATGAAACAGAAAGCAATGCTCATACTGAATGGTGCCAAGAAACAGCTTATAATTTTGCAAGCAAAGATGCTGTGCCATGTCACTTTCTACACCTTAAAGATCCTAATGCATAACTTCGTTGCTTTTGTAAAGAACACTACACATTATATTACTAATACGCTTTTCAGAATAGTTTCTCATATTGGCAGAGTTGTCTTGTCCCACTGATATAAAGAATTATGTACTTTTTATTCTTAGTTCTTCCGCCAATAATATCTTTGAACACTAAAACTTCTTTTCATTTCAGAAACAAAAGCTGTATTAAAAAAGCAGTGCAACAGGCTGCTTAACTGCAGGACAAAAACCTGCTGCCTCTGGTTGTAGCAGAAATGCCCAATGCACAATGTACAACCACACGCATTGCTTCTTATCGTGTCAGCTCATTAGTTACAGTATTCTAGATGACAGCAAGCAATTTATAACATATTCACCGCATTTGGAGTAGGACACCAGCACCATATCATCTCATCTGGCTTACAGGTTCTCCAGGGCTTGGAATGTTTCCACACTGCACACTGTGACAGGATATAGGGTCCCCTGGCAAGAGAACAGCAGATCCTCTGAGCTAAGCCTTTCAGACTTTGCAGAAGCTTTTTTTATCTCTCATCAGCAAAGGCTTCTTTATCCTCAGCCATGTTCACCACCTCTGGGGTGTGAGTCCACTGGATAGTCCACTGCAGCAAGTGCCTTTAAATAGGTATTTCTAAGAGGTGGAGTAGAAATCCTTGGCATTACCTCTGCCCTCCCCTGAATTTAATACGTTTCTTTCGCTCCTCCCTTCCCACCTTCCAAAATGATCCTGTCCACTCATAACCTACAGAGCAGGAATTGCTTTATTAAGAAACACCAGTGAGAGCAAGTAACACCTGCAGACTCAGGCACCAAGGAAAGCAGAATTGCAAAATGAATCACTCCTTAAGCATGAGCAGCAAAGTTATTGTATCTAAACTTACCTAACATTAACAGGGGGGAAAAAAAAGGCAACTCATGAAAGAGTCCCTAATGACAAAAAATCCAAGCTGTTTTATTTTGGCAATAAAGTCAGACCCATGAGTTAAGAGACAGTGAATAATACAAAAAAATGAAATCAAACCCATAAAACAGAAAAGAACAACACTGACTGGGGAGGGATGCTGTCATTTTAGGTTGCAAATACCTCCTGTGGAAGCTAGTCTGCACTAAGGCCCTTTTTAACATTAAAAAGACAATTAAAACCCGAGATCTTCCATGACACAGGTTATTTCCTCATCCTCACAACAGAACTATGATCCCCTTTTAGCAGCCATAAGCCCTTATG
>NW_009716510.1:0-2354 GCF_000703405.1 Apaloderma vittatum
GAGTCCTCAGTTTTGGCTATTGAGGAACAGATGTGTGACGATCAGGGTGTTCTTCTCCTGCGTAAGCTGGCTCTCCTTTGTTAGTTCTGACCAATGAAACATTTTGTTTTTAAATGCGCTCTGGTAGATATATACTTAGCTCATGAGTTAAATATCTTAGGGGAGACTTTTTGGCCAGTAATTAATTCTGATAATTAATTCTACTGTTGAACTGGTTTTACTTAAGCAATGCTAACCTGAGGAGATGTGTTGACACTTCAGACCTTTGTTAAAAAGTTAAAGCTCTATTAAACTTTAGCCTAGGGAAGGAAAACTGTGAGGTCTGTGTCATGGTGTTTCTGTCCCCGAAGTAGAATCATAGAACGTTAGGGTTTGGAAACGACCTTGAAATATCATCTAGTCCAACCCCCCTGCCAGAGCAGGATCCCCTAGGGCAGCCACACAGGAACGCGTCCAGGTGGATTTTGAAAGTCTCCAGAGAAGGAGACTCCACAACCTCTCTGGGCAGCCTGTGCCAGGGCTCTGTCACCCTCACAGTAAAGAAGTTTCTCCTCATGTTGAGGTGGAACTTCCTGTGTTCTACCTTAAACCCATTATTCCTTGTTCTATTACTGGGCACCACTGAGAAGAGATTGTCTCCTTCCCCTTGACACCCACCCCTCAGATATTTCTATACGTTAATATGGTCACCTTTCAGCCGTCTCCTTTCAAGGCTAAACAGCCCCAGTTCTCTCAGTCTTTTTTCGCAGGAGAGATGTTCAAGTCCCTTAATCATCCTCATAGCTCTCCGTTGGACTCTCTCCAGTAGGTCCCTGTCTCTCTGAAATTGGGGAGCCCAAAACTGGGCACAGTGTTCAGGTGCGATCTCACCAGGGCAGAGCAGAGGGTGAGGAGAACTTCCCTAGACCTGCTGGACACACTTTTTTTTTTGCCCTGGGGCAAAGCAGCTCTGGGTACTTGAGGCTGGTGCCTAGACCCCTGCTTTTCCAGGATGTCCTCTCATGCAGGCTGTGACATGACCCAACATCCAGCTCTCTTGTGACGATGGGTTCAGACTCTTCTGCCCCTGCTCGGCTTTTCCGCATGCTATCCTCCAGCACACCATTGCAGTTCTGGTGCCATTTGTCTAAAGAGAAAGTTCGCTTACTCTAGTAAAGCAAAAGTAGTAAGACTAGGTTGGTACATCTGTCTGTAAATATCACTGCTATTTAATAATGGTAGGAACTCTCCTTTTTGAGCTGAAAGCACAAGAAGCATTATGACAAGTTGTTCTGACTCAACTTCAACCATGTTCTTTTCAAGTCATTAAATGCTTCATTATATATAAAAAAACCAAAACAAAACGAATGAGTATCTGATATGACAGCATAGAGTAAAAGTTTATTATGCATATACAGCTGAAATAAGTTAACTTATTTAAACTGTATTGTAGACACAGTGCTCCTGCATTTGAAAAAGTTTCATGACTCCATATAACCATATCAACATGTTTCCATAGTTAATTTCCAGCCTGCAATTGTATTATCTTTTGTCTAATGGAACATCATCATATTAAGTAAACTAATAACCATAATGTTAATGTTGCTGATGCTTTATTAGATACTGCATTGAAAAAAAAAAACACAACAAAACAAAAAAAAAATCCCACAGCAGCAATGAAAAAACAAACTGTAATCCTGCCTTCACTTAACCAGGATGTGTTTTAACTCGTGAAGCTTTCCTGTGAGGGGAAAGTGAAGGTTTCATTTACAAATACTGTGTACGGTGCTCAAAATGGACTAGTACACAACAGTATGCCATACTGTTGTTTGTGAGGACATCAAATACGCACCCAGTTCTCTTCAGCATTTTTCTGCTCGAAGATGTTTTTATACTGAGACTTCTATCACATTTATGTATGTCTACATGTATGAAGAAAATAGAGAAATAACAGCAGTGAGTATAAATGGGTGATAAGGCAGTGTGTTTATCTGGAAAGGGAAGGGAGAAGTAACTACAAGCTTTTTGTTGGTAGAACTGAGGTAATTTTATTTCAAGATAGCTCACGATTATGCTGAACAATGTTATTTCTTCTTAAATTTGATAATGCCACCAAAAACCAGGGGTATGGCAAATAGTGACATGTCCTTTGTCACACAGGGTGATTAATCTTCTGGAGTGGACTTACTTGAGTAGTAAGAATGTTAGTACGGACCAGTCCACCTCCGTACATTATGCAGAGAGAAGGGCTTGTCTACTTTCTGAAGAGCATTTTACACTGGAAGGGAGCTGGAGTGATGGTAGAAAGCTTACAAGATACAGAGTCCTTGCAGTACTACTAAAAGAAAGGGTTTGCTCTTTGAATGCAGAAGCCA
>NW_009716510.1:2385-13609 GCF_000703405.1 Apaloderma vittatum
TAGGAGTGTGTAGTGTTTTACCACTGTATGATGGCACAGGTTCATTACTGGAATACAGAGCCCAGTTCTTATGTGCTTGCGTTAGAAAAAATGTTTAAAAGAAAGGCTTTAGAGAGCTGAGAGTGATTACAGTTGGAAAACCTGGTTTACTGTTAGATTTATTTTTTAAAATAAAAAGCCTAGCATGCTTAAGTATCTGAGTCGTATTTTGCAAATACCTGTGGAGGAAAGAAAGTACAAAGCTCTTCAGTTTAGTAGAAGGAGGTGTAATGCAATTGAATAGCTGAAAAAGGAAACCAGGTGAATCTGGACTAGTTGTAACACACAAATTATTAAATACTTAAAATTACTCCCTGAAGCAATTCCCTTTGGATGCAGTGGATTCTTGATCACTTGCTTGTAAGTTAGAACTGTATGTTTTTTAGCAAGGGAGATTATTGCTGATGTATATTATGGTCTGGACTTGAACAAGTAATGCATCTGCATATGAGGTCTGGGGCGCACCTTGGCTGAAAGGTCAGAGAGCTGATCGCAGTCACAGAATCCTGGAATCATTAAAGTTGGAAAAGGCCTCTAAGATCATCTAGTCCAACTGTCAACCCAACGCTACCATTACCACTAAACTATATCCTGAAGTGCCACATTTACATATTTTTTTCAACACCTCCAGGAATGGCAACTCCGCCACTTCACTGGGCAGCCTGTTCCATTGCCTCACCACTCTTTCAGTAAAGAAATTTTTCCTGCTATCTAATCTAAACCTCCCCTGGTGCAGTTTGAGGCCCTTTCCTCTTGTCTCATCGTTACTAATTTGGAAGAAGAGACTGACACCCACCTCACTTGAGCCTCCTTTCAGGTAGTTGTAGAGAGCAATAATCTGTTCTGCTTCCTGGCACCTCTGTGGGAGGTGGGTAGAGACCACCTGATGCTGTGAAATGATGCACAAGCCAGCTCTGGTGTTTCTACTTGTATTTATTCCCACTAGTCTGTAGTAGACCGGTGAGGTTTTCTGTTTTGTTGATTTTTTTCTCTCTTTGATGAATCTTTCGGGTTTTGATTCATGACTCAAAAGGGAGAAAACAGAATTTAGGTCCTGCCTACCTATTCATGTGGAGAGGGGCATCCTTAGTTAGAGCAGGGAGGGTTCTGAGGGGCTTTCGTTTCGGTTTATTTCAGTAGTTGGGGGTGGTTAGGAACATGAAAGGTGTCAGATAAATTAAGTTTGTATCCGTGCATATATCCTGCTGGAGTAAAGAGTGGTGCAAGTAGAATAGAGAGGAAAGTAAAGTGAACTTACGATGAAGGTCAGTTTTTGCTTGATCTTTTGGGTAATAGGTGAATTTACACAAGTCATGAAAAATGAAATCCTAATGCACTAGGAACTCTTCCACCATTAGGTAGGTTTTCCAGATTCATTTCATATCAGTAACAACTGGACTCTTTATATGTTTTTGGGGGTGACTGTTTGTTTGCCCATATAACATAAAGTTTGTCATAATCTAATTTCAAGCAGAGGCACGTTTCCATTGCTGTGTCAAACTTCTGGCACACTTCACACAGTAAGTGTTGCCCTGTGTTTCCACAGAGAGACGAGGGTCACGCTGGTTGGGTTTCTTGCCTACCTCTGGCTCTGCCTCTTTGGGCCAGAGCAGAGGACACAAGGTGGAGCTGTGAAACACCTCTGCACCTGGGCAGCAGACCCAAGTTGGCAGTTTCATGATATTTATAGGGGTGAAACTAAAATTCATGCATGCAGGTTAATGTCTTAAAACCAAATGAATTGCACTTTGTCCCCACAGTGGCAGTGCTTATGTAGGAGTGTCTGTCTGAATTGTGTTGGTGGGGAGACCGCTTGCAGAGAATCGTGCTGTGTTTGAATGAAAATTGAACGTGCTTGTTGCATTGGTGATGTTGTGGCAGAGCTCTGTTTCGCGAGTATGGGAAGCTCTGTGAGGATGGTGGAGAAAATGCTACTGCCTTCACTTCTGATGTGTAATAACCATGAATTATTTATGGCACTTCATTGTAAATGGAGTGTTCTGTAGTATATTTGTAAATAATGAATTCTTTATGACATGACATCCGTGGATCCTGTGTCACAGAACTGTTTTTCTAAATACTCTTTATGATAAGATATCTATCCATTTTTCCAGGCTGCCCTGTAATAAAGTACTTTTGTGTTCTGCTATATCTGTTACCCCATTTGACTCTGACTCATAGATGATATATAGACAGATACATATGTAAAAGTTTGTGCATTTTGTTAGGAGTTGATACTGTGTTAAGTTTGTTTTATAACGTAAGTGTCTTTATATTTAAGTGTTCTGATTTTATTTTTTTCTTTGCTTCTTCTCACTTTCCTGAAGAGTACGTATTTTTGTAGAACAGTACCTTTTTTTTTTAATTAATAAGAACTAGTTTCTGTCAATGCGGCTGTCTTGTGGAGGTAATCAAAATGCTGAGTGCAGTGTGCGTTTCAAAATGGTCATACAAGAGTTGGGGAGTGATTGTCTGTTTGGCCCAGTATGTGACTTTGGGATTAACCGCTTTCCATGCTCATCTCTGCGCTTTCGGTAGGACTCTCCTGAAGGCTTGATTTGAGTAGAGCCTTCCTACAGCGTGTTCCCAAACAAGACACTGTTGAAACTTCTCTGGCTCTTTAGGATAGTCAGTGCTAACACTAAATGTAAACTGTGTACCCTCTGCAAAATGTTAGTATCACCCTTTAAGCATCCTGCCTAGTTTCTGCTTGCCATGGGGTTGTGGAAGAGGCTCCTTTTACCTGCTCCTACCTGTGATCTCCCACATGAGCATGAGGAGCGTTTTGGTAGTGCAGGAGAAGCCGCCACTTTGGGGGACTCACCAGTGGGTGACTGAAGGGGTCAACCTTGCCTATGCTGACCGACTCAGTCACGTGGGTGTTTGAGGAACCAAACCACTGAAAAGATCCGAGTTGGAAAAGTAATTTTCTGTAAGGAAGAGGCTGGTTTGTCACTCAATCTGTTTCAGCAGCTTATTTTTCTATGCGTTCCACAGCTGGGTTCTGTGCGCTCAGTAAGGGGGTCCAGGCTGGGAGCTCTGTGGGGTAGATGGGCAGCAGAGCCCCAGGCAGGGTGGGAGTCTGACTGACCTGGTTGCTGGCTAGCATGGTCCAGTGGCGTGTTTGGGGCAACTGTGAAGGGAGCAGCACTAGTAGCATCTTGGCCACGTTTGCTGGACCAATGTTGATACGTTGATTACAGCATCACGTAGATGAGAAATATGCCAAGAGGGGAAAATGCTTTAGTTTTGGTATGCTAAAAAAATGAAGAAATGCTGTATTTTCCTTTTGTAAAATCACCTTCTGCCTGTACCCTCCCTCATTCAGTGCATGATGGCCAGGCAGGAGCATGCCAGCCTGCATCCCTACTGTCCTCCCCTCTCCCTCCCTCCCTTCTCTTCCCTTTCTTTTACCCCTCTGTAACTACTCTCAGGAACTTAGTACCAAGTACCAGTTCTACAGCTAATGTACTAGTGAGCCTTTTTAATGCCCTCAAAAAGAGAAAGAAGTTAATGCTGGGTGCCCGCCTGCCCCTGCGTGACTGCCGCAGTTGCCTAGCAGCCAGCGGGAGGCACAGGGAGGAGCGGCTCACCCCTCCTTGAATCATCTGCCAAGAGAAACGAGAAGACAGTTATTACTGGTTAGGTTCATTAACATCTTTCTTTTTTCTCTATCTCTCCCGCACGCACGCGCGCACACACGCACGCGCGCACACACGCACACACACTCACACACTCACCTGCTTCTGCCTGGCAGTTTCTCCCGAGCTGTGAAATGGAGTCTCCTGTGTTCAGGCAACACCTGCTGCTCGCAGGCTCAAGCTTTTGTGGGCGACTGTGAGGTCTTAGTCTACAGCGTGGCAAATACACTGCGTAGATGTTTTGCCATCTCCTGAAAGAGTGGGGTTGCTTAGATGCTTCAGCTGATGAGGCTGTGGTTTTGCACATTGGCCTTTTACTTAAGTTTTCCACATTTAGTTGCGGGGCACTTGGTGCTTCTCACTGCTTTTCCTTGCAGGCTCTGCCCAAGTAGCTGAGGCTCAGTCTTCCTGCAGTAGCTGGAGACATCTCCAGCTTTCAGCCAAAGTTGTGGCCTCTTCTGTAACCAGGACTGCTAGAAAGTGATGCTTGGCCCTGCCTTGGCCATGCTGATGCACAGTGATGGAGAACTTCAGTGGAGGGTGGACTATGGTCGGGGAGGCTGAGGTGGTTTGGGTTACCCTGAGGCTGCCCCAGGGAACACAAACAACTCAAAACTACAGCAGGTGGCCAAGGATGATGGTGCCTTCAGTGCACAAGGGGTGGAGACACAGGTCTCTGAAAGAAGACGGGTACCAAGATGTCACTTGTAGAACTTCAGCTTTATTTTGAGGAGTTTCTGTAAACTTGAGCTGGAGAAGAAAGAATTAAGAATATCTCTAACCCCTGGCTTATCCAGTTAACTAGCTCACAGCTTATCTCCCTGTGGTTGTGAGTTGCCAGCGTAATGTACTGTTTTGGAGCAGGGACCGTCCTCAAAGTGATATGAGTGTGAAGTGTCCCGTGCAGTGGGATCTTTCCTTGCCTCTTTCTCCTCTAAGGACGTTTATTTCCGATGGGCACCTCTGATTTCAGTCTAAGTGAATGATACGAGCAGAGAAGCTGCTGGCTGTACAATCACACATCAGCCAACCGATGTGTCATTATAATTTTCATTTCAATGCAGATTCCTAGATAGCCACGAACCTAGAGTCAGAGGAACGAGCACATGATTTATGTGAAGAAATGCAGTGGGTAGTGCTTGGATTTCCTTTTTAAAAGGCTAATTGTGTTAATTTGCTTGAGACACAATTATCTCAATGGGATTGATTTGTTTAATTAACTCGGGATGCCTGCAGGTTAAATAGTGAGTATAAATAGAAGGACAGTGGGGAATGCATCACTAATGTTTGTATTGCAGAAGGATTGACTCATATGTAAATGAAGTGCTGCAAGCCTGCCAGGCTAACCTAGTTCTGGGGTGGTTTCTAGATATAAAAAATCTCTCACGCTGTCATGCATAACATAGGCCTTGTACACTCAAGGATATCTTGGTGAAGAGTGTACACTGTAGTACTAATGGCAAAAATACCTTGCTCCTGCTGTAAATACCTGGCACGTGAGCACTTTTGTGACCACTGCAAAGAGATGGTGTCTGAAGGATGAGGTTTGTGCCGGACTCCGTGATGGCACTGCCCTGATGCAACCCGGCAGCTTCTTCGCTGTGTTAGCCCTCTCGTGAGAAATCACTGCAGTTTGTTCCAAACATTGCAAAGAGCACTTCTGAAGAGAGCGTGAGACCACCCTCTATCGAGCATCCTGAGGCTGAAGCCCCATAACAAAGCTTTTCTTGTTCCTGGCTTCCTCTGCCTTACTGTGTGGACAGACCACTCCACACTTCTGCAGAGGATTAGGTGCCTTCATGGTCCAGTTCTTCAACCTGTGTATGTCCTTTGAGTACTATTTGTGAGGGCTGTTCCTGATGCTTTAACATGTCATTTGTCCTAAGGTGGACAGTTAAGTTCAAGTCCCAGCGGGGAAATTGCGAGCCTTTTCTGTTACTTTAGTCCTGTACTAGGAAAATCCTGTAAATATAGAGAGGACAGGTGAGTGTTTCTGATCTTTCCCCCACTTGTCATGAGCTATATAACTCTAGCCTTTCTCTGAATCTTTCTGAGGTCTTTGTTGTAGCTTGTGGCAAAACACTGTGCAAACTGCACAGTGAATAAAAATAAAGTAAACAGGGCACTGCCACGGAACCAAACCAACTAAACAAACACACGTTTCCTTTTAGCAGCTTTAAGCCTGTTGCTGTTTCACAGATGCCTTTGCTTTTGCACAAGGAGAGTATATAGGAGCACTGTAGTATTTTCCACAATTCTTCTTATATCCTTAGTAATTTATCCATCTCCCGTTAGTGTAGTTGCTTCAGACTTCTCTGTCTCTTTCTGTACAGAAATCCGTCTTCGTCCCGAGTTATTCTTGTCCCTGTTTTCTGAACCTTTTACTGTATCTGCTATCTCAAGAAGAGATCAGATGATAAGAGCTGAACACAGCACTCAGATGGAGAACACATTTCTGATTTATACTGTGGCACAACAGTGTTGTCAGTCTTATCCTTTAGATAATCATGTGAATGCTTTTGACTTTAAAATGGAAAAAAATATTTTTAAGTTGTATCTTTGCATATCTAGCAGTGTTTTTCATTTACTTGCTTGGAGGCTTGATTCAAATATTGAGTTACTCCAGACCTGTTAAACCCAACAATCAGTTTTGAGTGCTTCACATTTTTCACTTAAATGCACTTTGCTTTTTATTGATCTGCAGTGGATTTAATTTGCCCCTTGGCCTGGCTTTGCATGGTTCATCTGGAATTCTTTCCAGCCTTCTCTGATTTTGACCAACTGTAAATAATTTTGTCATTTGTGGATTTTAGCTGTTCAAGTTTTTTGTGGAGAGGGAGAGGAGGTCTTTCCAATTCACTCAAGAATGTATGAAACACTGCTGTCCCAGTATAGAGCTTGGGGCATCCCTCCCTTGATTTTTTTTTTTTCCCACCTTTATTGAAAGCTGTCTCTTTTTGTTCTCATGTATTTTCTGTGTCTGCTGCTTTCTAGTCTGCATAAATACTCTCCCTAATAAACCTCAGTTTTCTTAGTAGAGTGAAAGGATTTTGTCAAATATTATTTGCAAGTCCAGTTCCCAGCCTTTTTAAATCCATATTTATGCTGACAAGCTAAAAACTCAGGAACAGCAAAGAAAAAAATATGGAAGTGTGTATCTGCTGGAGAAACTAAGCATGGAAAGTTGTGTCCTGTTGGAAATACTGGAATTACGTGCACCAAGTCTATAGCTCTTCCACCTTCTGGATACTGTTGCTCCAACCTTTGTTTGCATTGTGTGCTGTTATATCCTAATCTGTCGTTTAGGATCTGTCCATTTTGAATGAAGAGAGTTATTTTTCTGTCTTTCAGACTATTTCCAGTAACAGTAACTGTCCTGCCTTTATTTGTCTACCCAAAGGAGAATTGTGGTTTAGGTTTACTGAGGGGGGAGGGTAAGGGGGGTTCTTGATTCTCGTAGCAAGTCCCTCAGCTTTTCCACCCCTGCCTTCTGCTGAAAATACTCCTTTTCTGTATGCATTACTTGAAGCCAGGACATCTATATATGTTTCATACCACTTATGAAAATATTGTAGCCCTAGTAGAACTGTCATACTTCTTCCATCTTGCTGTCAGCCCGCTGACTGCCGTTACTCTGGCGTCAAGATAGAGACTTGAACCCTTCTGTGTTTAAAATAGAGGCTGTTTTGCCCTAGATTGTAAAAGTGTGTTTCTCTGCTGCCTGTAAAGTGGGGTTGACTGGCCTTTTGACTAGAACTAGGTTTACAGAGTAATGCCAGTTTATCTTTTTCAAGTAAATTCTGGAAAGGCAAGTGGCAGGGAGCCTCTGTAACTTGCTTCGGTGATCTCCCAACATGTTGTCAGGACAAGTTTCATTCACCTTCGCCTGTTCTGCTTGGGCTGGTGTAAGATGGCAATGTCTGAGGATGATTTCAGATCTGTTGAAGGTAGCGTTACAGAGAAACTTCATTACAGCTTTCTTTGAAGCTCAGGAGTGAAGGAATAGCAACTTTTTTCTTCCCAAGACACAATTTCTGACCCAGTTATGTAGATTTCACTTCACTGATGTAAGCCAATTTTGGTCCTGCTTTAAAACTGCTGTGGGAAGAGGTCTTTGTACAAGATTTGGGGTTTATTTGTTTTTTTTTAATCTGTTAAAGCATCGAAGTATTAAATAATATTGCAAGAGTTTATTCTTTTGAGTCCGTGGCTTTCCCTGGGAAAAACTGAGTATGTCTCCTGAGAGGCACTTTGAAAATGATGTCACACAGATGTGTAGGGATGTGCACGCACAAACAGCACTGGGAGCTCAGCTGTGAAAACTTTGGAGTCATGGTGGGGTAAGATTGTGGAGAGGACACACTAAGCTGGTCTTACTGGAGACTGTCTAACACTGAGTATTCAGCTTCAGGGACCATGAAGCACCATGCTTTTGTAATGTATTTATGTGTTCAAAAGTGTACCCAGACATATTAAGAATATATTTTTCCAATGCTTATTATTTCTAAATTACAAATCCCTCACACAGAAAAGATGGAGTGTTCTTTTCTACAAAATTACAAGAAAGTTTCTTCCGAGCTCTACAGGATGGTTAACTAGAGCAGTTCTAGGCATTTTTTCCTATATATTATCTTGAATCAGGAAAACATACTGCTGTGATTGATGCATTTAATGACCTAGCAGATTTCTTAAAGGTAGGTTCAGAAATCTGTGCAATAATTTATTGTAGATTAACATAAGCCCAGTAAGGAAAACTGATTATGAGACACGTTAGGCACTTCAGAGGAAGTTCAATAATGTGGAAATCCTTATTTCTCTTGGAGTAGACCCTTACAGGAATGCAACCTGAGTAGTGCAGCCGGATGGAGAAGCAGTTTGCATGTGCTGCTTGGGACAAGGTGGTACTGGTATGAATAGCAATGGGGCAAGGAGATGGACTAAGGAGTCTGCTGATTTGAATTCTGGATTTATTTTAATTCTAAAAGTCCCCAGGGTGATGATGTTGGGAAATATTGAAGAATCATCAGGAATGTGAATTAAAAACTAGAAAAGACATCAGGTAGAGAAAACCCATCAGAGAACGAGGATGGTCTGGAAAAGGTTCAAGCAAAATGCTTTTTGTTTTCAGTACAACAAAGGCTATATGTTGCTGCTCTTTTGAAGTAAGCTATGCAAAGCCCCAACTATCGTTTTACTGTAGAAATGCTTTTTTTTCCTCTGTGGTATCTTAGAAAACCACATCTTTGAGTAAAATGGAATTTGACTTGCTTTTGTCTTTATATTGTTGACATTGAGTTACCTGCTTATTGGATATATGCTTGTCCGGTAGACCATCTGACATGCCACCAAAGGGCCCTATCATTGAAAGATGTTTTCCATAAGTTCCAAAAATAATACAATCTGAAATGCAAAAAGTTTTTCCATATTGTTTTTTTTAAGATATAAATTTTTTTTTCTCCCTGTTGCCCTGACTGAAGTGCAGAAAATAGGTTGACTGAAAGGCTGACTATCAAATTAAATTTGTGCATGTTTTAAATAACTTTTCACATTGAATCTCTTGAGATTTTTATCTCTGTATCTGCAGAAATGTCAGTGAAATTTATCTTAGTCCAAGGAATCTCAAAAATGGATGCAGTCATTCCCTTCACTCTCTTTTTTCCAGTTCTGCACCAAGCTGTGCCCCTTCTCCCTTCCCCTAGGTGTCCTTTCCTGGTACTGTTTGCCCAGATGAGGTGAAGTTTGGGATACACAAGCACATCTGCTTCCATCAGCCAGCTGTTACATGTCTGCATGTGTGTATGGATTTCTGTTTGCCATGAACCAGCTTGTTTATCATGGCTAGTTTGTAGAGACTGGAGAAGCTTCTTAGCACTACATAATATTCTGTGTGAGGGGAGGTGGCAACTTAGGAGTAACTAGTTCATAAAGTAGGACGAAGCTGCTTTCACAGGAAAACTTGCTCTGTTTTGCATCTGTTTCTTTTGAGTGATGAGTGGGGAAGAAAAAAAACATGATTTTTGCTCTTAATTTTGTGATTTCCTGTAATTTTCAGGAAAAAATGTGGATAGAATTTGCAAGATTATTGAAGATTATGCAATGGTCCCATATTTGTGAGCAGTTCAGGGGGAAAAAAAGTCACTGCTACTTGTACTGTCACTTAAATATGGTATGAGAGACACTTCCCTCCCCTGCTTCCTGCCTCCTTTTATGTTCTTTGCAACGTGAATACACTAACATCTATTTGAAAGTTATTTTTGTCACCTAGGCCTTCTTCACATCTACCTCAGAAGCAATGCATGCATCTCGGCGGCGTGTTTGTTTAATCTGAGGAAGAGCAGAACTCGTTCAGATGACCACAAAAGCAGGAACGATTGTTTGCCTGAGATGATGGCACGCATTTGTTTATCTTGCCTATAAGGTGTTTTGTAATCACTTTTTTCCCAGATCCAAAAGATAATTACCTAGGAGATAATAGTTAATAGATGTAAATATTGTGTGAATTATGCTCAAGTTAGTCACCTTGTGCTACAACAAAGGAAGAACAAGAAAATGGATAGTGGTCCTTGATCTGCATTGTGAGGGCCCTTGACTTTACCCTGAGGCAAATAAACAAAATGGATAGGTACAATAGATTACATTTATTTTTTTCTTTCCCCCTCCTTCAGCTCTGCACTGCTACTGATTTTGCATAGATGTGATGGAACTGTTGTTTTTGAGTGTTAAATAATATACATACTTATATAAGAACAAGATCTATCCCTTTTTGGTGGGAGTGGTACTGTGTGTCAAGATTATTTTTTTAAAAAAATTTTTCTCTTTTTAATCAGACACACGACAGCAGCTTCAAGAGCTGCTGAAATTCTCACAAAATTTCTTCCTTACGGTACCGTCCAGTGGAAAAGGCCGGCTGCTCAGTGGCTTCTGTGTGGTGCGGGAGGTGCAGCTCAGGCATTTGCTGCGCGTTGCTTGACTTTTGCTACCCCGGTGGTCTCATAGCACCTGCGGCACCCGGGTACGTTCCGTGGTTGTTCTGAGTTAGGTGATTCTTAGGGGTGGTTTGGTGTGGGTGGGCAGCTCGGGGTGTTTGGGGTCGGGGTGTGTGTTTCAGTGTTAAATACAATTCCAGAGGTGACTCTCTGGTGGTTCTCCAGTGTAACAGGAGATGAGTATTGACTCTTGGATGTTTGCCTTGCAGGAAGTTTTCCCTCCTCTGTGTTTTGTACTGTTGCACCTGCCTTGTGGCAGCCTACTTGCTCTAACCTTGTCTTCCTTAGCAGTGTGTTGTAGCCTGTCAACAAACCAAGGGACGTCCAGTCCCTAAAAAGCCAATGCTGGTTAGTTATAAAAAAAGTTTAGCTGAACTTACTGCTGTTTCAGTTTATGGTATAAGCTGCAAGAGACAGCAGTATCAATAATGGGATATTCAGAGTTGTCCTAAGTTGAGGCTTCAGACTGGATCAGCTAATTTTGTCAGCTCCTGACTTCATTAGGCCCCTTTGCAATTGGTTGAGACCGAGGGCCTTTTCTTCAGGACAGCTCAGCAG